>NC_040914.2:2950006-3031336 GCF_004126475.2 Phyllostomus discolor
TAAAATGGCACAACCACTTTGGAAAAACAGTTACTAGTATACACCTACCATGCAATGAGCCAGCAATTCCACTCATAGACATTTGCCCAAGAAAAATGAAGGCATGTTCCTATAATAAAAAGACTTGCACACAAATTTCATAGAAGCTCTATACTGGGCAAAACTTCTGAAAGTGACCCAAATGTCCTTCACTGAACAAGTGGATAAACTGTAGTCCATTCACATAATGGACACACTAATCAGCAGTAAAAAGGAAAGAACACACAACCATGTGGATGAACGTCAAAAATAACTGTGCCGAGTGAAAGAAACCAGACCCCCCAGAAAGTATACACTATATGATTCTATCTATATAAAACTTGAGAAAATGTGAACTAATCTATAGCAACAGCCAGGGGACAGTGGCAGGACAGAGAGCATTAAATGGGAGTTACAAAGGGACATAAGGAAACTCTTTAAGGTTGTGTATCTGTCCATTTTCTCAATGGTGGTTGTGCATCCATATATCAAGACCTAGCAACTGTATACTGTACATATGTGCAGTTTATCATATGTCAGTCATAACTCCATAAATCTTATTTTTAAAAGAAACTGGTTGTACAAAAACACAAACTATCTCCCATAAATTTAACATTCATCTAATTCTGATAATTCTTATGATTCTGAAGGGGTGACTGGCTCCCTGAAGTTCACCCTGGACCCAAGTGAAGAACCCCTGGTTCAAGTCACCTACCTGCTGTTGGGGTCTCAGAGACAGAGGGACACAGTAAGGTAGTGCTGCCTCAGCCCTGGGCACCTGTAGGCAGCCTCTGAATCTAGACTGGTACAACAGATGGGCTGTCGGTGAACAGTCCTGGGGACAGGACACACCTGAGCGATAGCCAGAAAAGAGAATTGAACATGATGTACATGTATTGTGATGTGAGCCAAGGAAACCTCTGGAAGAGTAAATCATTGCTCAGAGAGAGCCAGGGTCGAGGTTGGGTGTCCAAGAGCAGGGACAGGGCCTCGTCTCCTGCTACTGCTCAGAATGAGGCAGGCTACTGTGGCTCGTCCTCCACAGTCATTTAGAGGGGGACCACCAGAGCCTGCAGAACAGGCGAGCTGGGATTGGTGACCACTTACGGCTGCATTATCACGAGCAAGTCTCAAGTTCCCACTCTGAAAATGGAGAAGTACAACCAACTCTAGTGGGGAGATGATTGCTCTCTTCATGGTTATGTGTCAATCTGCATACAGTGCTTTCCATTTTCAAAGACTTCCACATCCATCCCACGTGATCCTCCCCACACCTACAGGCAGGAAGGAGAGGGGAAGTCACCCTCTCCATGGGAAGATTAAGGTGCTGATGCCCACAGCAGATATTTTAGGTGGCAGCGTTGGTTCTCCCCGGCCTCCTGAATATATGTCTCAAAGTGTCATGAGGAATTGGGGACTAGGGATAGGCAATGGGTGACCTGGCACAGAGATTTTAGGGTCTCAGTGATGGTTCCTACAACCATGAACTCCTGTGTATGACACATTCTCTCATGAGATGCTGCTTCCACACCCACATTCTCGACTCTCCCCACCCCAGGAGAATGTAGGGGTTGGGGTAAAGTAGCTAAAGGGGTTGCTTTCCTTACCAAAAGATCTGTGAGATACACTTCTTCCCCAAAGGTTTGAAATTTGCTCTTCCTAGAAAAGAGGAAAAGGAAGGCTTAGAAAGCCCTGGGTTCTGTGTAAACTGGGGGCAGGAGTGCTAGGGTGAGGGCCAGGGCCGGCCTTCCTGGAATTGGTTCATATCATTAAACCCCAGGGGTGGAAGGGGTCATCCATTCAGGCCTAAGAGGGAGTAGAGGGTGATGATAACAGAAGGTGTGTGGAGGATCATGTGCTAACATCTGGGGGTTCCCTGATGTTGGATTATTGCAGAATCCTGCTTTCCTGAACCTACTTGCTCAAGCACACTCCAGCTAAACTTGCGGTAGGCACTTTGGGAAAGACAGGAACACTCCAACCTGATGAGAACTTCCCCAAACTTTTAGGTGCCAAACACACCTGTGATGCTTTACCAGTCACCTCCAAGCTTTCTTAGAACACTGAAGAAAAATATTGTTAATGCTGTACATTTACTTCCTTCCAGCATGAAAACCTGAGTGCTTTGTCTCTGGGATGACAGACTCCAGGGTCCCTCTTCCTCATTCTCTCCCCACAAATTGTAGAATGTTGGCCATATGGAGTCTCCAGTGGGCATAAATGCAATATCTCAAAAGTGTTTTGTCATATGGAAACCATAACGGTGATATAAGTGTTTCTGTGTTTCACTATTCTTGTCATTATTGCTCTTTTATTACAGCAATAACATGGAAAACATGAGTGATCTGCGTTTCTGTTTCATTATTATAAAAATTATCATTGCTATTTTATTACAGCAATAGCTTCAGGTCATTGAGAACTCATCCAGCTAATATTTGAAAACACAGAGGATGTGGGAGGTTTGCCCTGCCCAGCATCCAAGCCGCTCGTAATGATAGCGTTGCGGTTTCCTTGGGGGACCACGCCCACCTCCATTCCTGTGGTTCAAAGGGGCTGGAAGCTCTGATTCCCCAGGCAGGAAAGTTTGGTCCACCTCATCTCAGACATTAATTTGGAATGGTTTTATCTACCAAGTCAGTCCGGTGAAACTCCCTCTGGGACTTTGTGCTATACATACTGCTAAAGACAGTCTCCTTTTCTGTTGAGGTAGTAAGCCTCTAGAGGTCTTCGTGGTCATTTGCCTACGGGAGAAAAGCCAGCATAGAGCAAAGCAAAGGTGATATAGAGACGGTGCGTCCTTCACCACAGTTTTTGAGCATCTAGATACATCCATGCCTGAAGACCTTCCCCTGACATTCCCGGTGAGACAAGAAATTGCCATTTTGTGCTTACATCTTGTGCTTAGGTGTGGTCTCTGTCCTATCTATGTGATCAAAGATATTGCTGGCACAGGAACGCTGGGATGCACGCGCTCGGGGGCGTGACTGTGCTCTAACAGACCCAACGATCACAGGAGGGCTCCCAGAAGCGCCCACCACAGCTGAGACACAGTCGTGCTGATGCAGCAGAGGCTCACTAATACGCAAGTCACTCCACGTACCAGCCCGTGCACACACACACCTACTAATGGACACAGACTGCCCGCGTTTCTCTTCCATTCACCGCAGCTCTGTGGCCTACACTTCCGGCACGACTACCCCTCTGGGTGCCCCACTTAGTCGTGCCGATTGATGGGTCTTCAGCCAATAAAGCACTTCCTTCTAGGCATGTGTACTTAGATAGCTGCTGATTGGTTCCTAGCGGACCTGACCTCAGGGTGGGCGGATCAGTGGACCCGGTGGACCTGGGGTGGAGAGGAAGTTAGGTCTGCGCAGGTCAAACCGGCATGCTTGTCCTTGTTTGTGGTGTCCCGCAGCCTAGCACAGTTGGGCTTTGGCCAGGAAAACCCACCTACCACCGCCAGGAATGTCCGCTCACCATTTCCAACAGATTGGTCCTGGGGTGGGCTCTGTCCTGGAATGGGGGCCGGGGGCATGTCTGTCGCCGGAGGGAGAGAAGGAAGTGGGATCTGTGGCCATGCAGAGGCACGTGGATGCAGTCCAAAGGTTGGTTTTTGTGAGCCTTGAAGCATCTCAGCCTGAGTGTATCACAGGCAGGACTTGGCATATGCTTGTATTTGATGTTCTAAGTTGTTTTTCTGAAATTCAGATTTAACTGTGCATCCCTCATTTCACTGACAACCCAGAATTTGATGGGCTCAAATTTTGACTTTTAGAGAAATGTGTATTGAGCAACCAGAGGATTAAAAGGCCATGGAATTCAAAAGAGTTGTCATCCCAAAGAACAAAACTTACAGTGACTGAACAAAGCAATTACTATAACGACAAAGTCAATGTATAAAATCAACTGAAGTTTTATATACAGCAGCACAAAATTACAAAACAGAAATTTTAAAGCCTATTCACAATAACCTAAAACAACAAGAAAAAAAAACCCTAAGATTTGGGAATAAATATTGTAAAATATGTGCAGGACCTCCACTCTAAAAACCCCAAGACTGCTGAGAGAAAGTAAACAGGCCTAATAATAGAGGCCTCTACAGACTGGAAGACTCAGAATTAAGTCAGCAATTCTCTGCAAAACGACCTGCAGATTCGATGTCAATAATCCTACCAGGCGAGCCATTCTGTAGAAACTGACAAGCTGATTCTGAAATTCATGTGGAAATGAAAAGAACCTAAACATCCAAAGCAATCTTGCAAAAGAACAAAGCTGAAGGACCCACACTAGCTCAGGTTATGGCTTACCACAAAGCTACAGTAATCAAGACAGTGGTATGAACATAACTGACAAATATACTAATAGAGCTAAGCATAGAGCTTGGAATCGGACCCACATTTATTTGGTCAGCTGATTTTCAACAAAGCAATCTAGCCACCTGGTGGGGAAAGGAAAGTCTTTTCCACAAATGGTACTCCAACAATGGGACATCCATGTGGACAAAGAGAACCATGATCCCTTCCTCACACTGTACACAAAAAATAATTCAAAATGAGTCACAGACTTAAACATACTGTGAAGGTACCGAGCTTCAGAGAGAGAGAGATTCTCTGTCACTTGACGATAAGCAAAGTTTTCTAGAACACAGAAATTAACCACTAAAAGAAATTGAAAAATTATACTTCACCAAAGTAAAAACCTTCTACTTCAATGGCTCGACTCATGGAGGAAAAGCCCTTAAAAAATCAAATAGATAAATTACAGATAAAATTGGAAGTAACCGAATGTAAAGAACAAGGATGTCAAGGTTGCCATGATGAATAGTCAGACTTGAGCTAAATGCCAAGGAGAAGATGGCTGGTGAATAATCATGATCTTATTTACTTTGCGTGAAAAGATCCAAGTCATTAGGACACCAACCAGACCCAACTACTCAGAACAAAGAACTTTGAAATACATATGTTTATTACAAAGTAATCTTATAACATGTATATGCATAAGGAAAACACAGGGACCTAGAACATATGACTATAATACAAGAATCAGTTTAATATTTACCCAAGGCTGGCTTACCATGTGCTAGCACTGTACAATGACTGTCTTATCTACACAATGTCCTAGGAGATGGGTGCTGACATTTTCCTTGTCCTACAGAGGCTTGGGACTTACAAAAGTAGAGAAACATTTTCAAAGTCACCCAGCTAGTAAGTGACAGAGCTAACTCAAAGTCCATGTGCTAACTGGTCTTGTCTCCACCAAGGCCAGTACCAGAGCCAACAGGAGTGTGGGAGGCTGGACTCACCTGCCTTTGTGGGCTGTACACAAGGATCATCAAACTGACAACGTGTAACAAGAATTTGGAACATCTTCAAGGTGTTTTACCCAGCAATTCTATTTCTGCATGAACCAAAATCCAAATAAGGTTTTTGCATGCAGTTCAGACCATGGAGTGAAAGTATTAACACCTGAAATCCTCTTGGATGGCTCCAGCTAGGCCCGGTGCCAAGTCATTCACATGTTGTATCTTATTTAACCCTCCAAAGTCACTTGAGGTACGCAGGTGATTGTATGGCCCTATTTTACAGATAAGGACTGAGGCTCCCAGAAGGTAGGTTACGCAAGCACATTGTCAAATAGGTAATAGGAGAAATGTGAACATTTGAGCACAAACGCCATGTCCACCTGCAAGAGAATGGTTATATCTGATTACATCACAACAAGATGATGTAGTGCTACACTGAATGAAAAATAAATCTTGTGAAGGGTTCTAATGGGACTGGAAAATATCTCCAGAGTAACAAGCTTTTAAAAATCCAGCTGAGAGAGTCAAATCATAATTCCATCAGAAATGCCAAAACCATAAAGGGAGGCTAGAGAATGGGCTTGGAGACAACTCCTAGGTAGGGCTGTGCCAGGACTTTCCCCTCCAGATTCTGCTGGTTTCATACTTGATAATAAGGCACCATTTTAATAACTGGGTGAGCACTTCCGTATCTCTTCTCCTCCTTGAAGCTTCCAAGTTTCCAGAAGCCTCAGATAGGGGACCTGGACAGGCAGGGACAGAAGAGTAAAGTGGCTGGGCCTTGGCCTTCATCCATGAAGACAAACCAGGTAGCTCTGCACTGGGGAGGCAGACTCTGGGGCTGCCCAAGGGCTATACCACTACTCACAGAACAGCCTCGACTTGGCCTTCTGAGGTGCACAGAGCTGGCAGCAATCCTGGGCCTGAAGTTTGCATGCAAGCAAGTGGGAGAGTTGGCAAGCCCTGTGGATGCAGTTTATGGCATCATGGGGCCAGCTTCTGGTACTGATGAAGGTTAGAGCCCATGTGAAGGTCTGGGCCAGACAACTCATTGGTTTCTTCATGAGCGGGATGCTAAAAGGACCGGCCACTAGCTAGCACAAGCCACCAGTGGTTCAAAGACTGACTGAGAAATGCACACCCAACAAATACACAGAAGTTGTAATGAGTCTTCTATATTTTAAAAGTTCAAGTTCTTCTTAAAAATGGCAATATTTTGCAATGGCAATATGACATAGATCCTCAGAAAACTGCAACTCAAAGACAAGGTAAAACGTTGTGCAAACAAAAGGAAGCACAGAGAAACTCCTGGATGCAGCTGACATGCATGTTTACCCACGGTGCTGCCTGGTCTGAAAATCTCCATCACCAGATCCACCTGTGGGGAGAACAGCCCTCTGGTCTCCCTGCAACTCACTTCCAAGAAGAAACCTGCATGGCCCATGGACACCCTCAACAAAGCGGTGAAGGAGAACCACCTAGTGAAAACTATTTCTTTTTGGTCACATTCTGAGGGTTGGTGGGGAAACAAAAACCTATGCCTGTGTACACACATCCATATGAGGTCATTTCTGATGAAAGGGTCAGACACACTTTCTGCGCCAACAACATGAGGATGAACCACGGGAGAGGGCCCTCATGTTGGTGGTATGCTGATGATGTCAAATCATTCAACTTCATGTCTGCTCCCTGTGCACAGAAGGGGTAGAGGCTCACCTCTTGCCTCCCACTAGACATCCTGTGGTGGTCTATCTGGTTGCTCTTGGTGAACTAGTCCTTCTTCACAATCTTGAGCATCCATGACAAAGGAGCGAGGGAAACAAATCAGTCATGGCATCTCCATCAGACAATGAGCCCCTCCTCCCTGATGCACCCCATTCATCTACAGAAGCCCAGGACACATACAAATTGTAACTAGTCCAGAGGAGGGAGCTCAGACCCACCCCAAGCATGCACTTCCTTCTCAGGGAAGTAGTGCATCCAAGAGAGAGGTGCTTGTACTTTTCCAAGGGGATTCTTAGAGTAGGAAAGAAGGGCCATCGTTTCATAGTCTTAGAGGTTTTGAAAAAAGAACGGAACAAAAAGAGAGGAACGAAAGTGAGGAACGGTGTGGTTGGGAAGACCAAATGGTTTTAACTGGATGCAGAACCAGTTGGAGAGTTCCAACTAGTACTTCTTTGTGGAGTTACATCACAGCACCATAGCATAAATAACACACAGAAGGAGTGGGGGTAGAGCCCTGTTTCCCCTGTTCTGTATGGACATAGACTTATAGCTACAGACACGACCACAAACTCAGTTGACATCAGGATGGAGAAGACCAGAGGAGACCTCGCCCCTAGCTTGCACATGGCTACCATGTCTAAGGGAGCCTGAGCACACACTTACCTGGATGTGGCCATTGTGGGACCCTCTGTGGCCGTACATGCACTCCACCATGGGTGATTTCCTCTCCATCAGGTGAATTCTAAACAAGGGTTTGAATCTCATTGGAATGTCACCACATGAGGGTCATGAGGAGGCAGGTACATCCAACCAATAATGAACAAGCCATTCACCTGTCGTGAGGAGAAAGGGTGCATGTCCACATGAGGGTATGTGAGGCACCAAGGCAGAGGTTCCTCACCCGCAGCTGTCCACAGTGACCACTCACATCTCTACACTCCAGGCCCATGAAGGGCCTCAGGGCCAACAGACATCGAGATGCCCCTGATCTGTCACAAGGGAACAAGCATGGCCCCACCACCAAGTGCTTGTTAATTAAAAAGTAGTTATCTAGTGAAAAGCAATGTGACTATAATTAATATCAATCGATTGATCACCAAAATTTACTGAGACTAGAACTTGAATGTGTGATGATGGATGCATTAATTAACTAGATGGTGGGATCATGAAGCATGCTTTATAAATCTTTTATTTTTGTCAATTACATTTCAATAAAACAGAAAACTTTAATTTTTTAATAGAAAAAAAGCAGTTAGACTTGCATCCAAGAAAGCCTTTTAGAGAGAAAACTTCCAGATCTAAAGTGGGGGGCAGCGATGAGAGGAGCTGAATGACATGAAAAAGAAGCAAGGGAAATAGTCCAGAAAGTGACACCCACTAAATAGGGCAAGTGACCTGAAAAAAAATGGGGATGCTGCTTTCAACAGGAGACAGTCATGTGGGAAAATACACAAATACAATGTCAGGCCTGGTTTAGGTCCCAATCTGAACGGACCAGCTGTCAAAAGGCATTTTTGAGACAATCAAGGAACCTTACATAGGGACTGGGTCTCAGGTAACGTCAAGGAATTACTGCTACTTTTGGAAGGTTTGTTAAGAACTGGTGGATATGTAGGAAAGCACCCACATTTTTAGAGATCCACACTGAAGTACAAAGAAATGAAGTGACATGGGATTTGCTTGAAACTTCCTGAAGACAGAACACCAAGAGGCAGAGACAGAGGCCATGATCTTGGTGCACTATCAATAGCTGCTGAATCCAGGTGATGGGTATTGACACTTCATGCTACCATTCCTGCTATTCTGGTGTGTTTGAAACAGTGAGTGATAGAAAGTGACAGCTCAGATCAAAGGACACGCAGTCCCCACACGCATGATCAGCACACAGGCGCCCACATTCTCAGTGGAGGGACAGGGACAGTCCCATTTGAAAGGACCTGGCAGTCACTCCTTCATTCCCAGGAGAACCTAGATCCACAGATTCTAGCTTTAGCAAGAAGAGGAAAGGATTTATTGACTTTTGCAGCTAACCAGTCTGAGATGAGAGACAGTTGCTGTGTTCAGTCATGGGATACATTTATCACCCTCCCTGACTAAAAAGAAAAAAGTATGCCCATGCTGGGAACTGTTGAATTGTCCCTGAGAGAACATTTTAGAAGCCAGGCTTTTCCCCAGTGATACTAAATGTAACATATGTAAAGTGTGTTTCTGAATGAACGCTTCCACCAAATATGAAGAGTATAAAGCAATACTTATTCTTGTCCAAACCCTACCTGGTGAGCAAAATATACAGAGTGACAGAGTAACCAGAGTCACCAGGTGGGCCAATCTGGACCAGGCTCAGAAGAGCCGCACCAAGGCTGTCCAGGGCCATGGCGAAGCAGACCCACTAGTATTACAAGATGTGCTGCTGGTCTCCCGGACTGGGCTTCTGGCATGAGCCAGTGAGAAGGAAAGCAGGAGCAGAACACCAGCATTCCCCAGGGAGCACCTGACTGTTTTCACTGTGACATCAGCTACAGCAACACCTAGGCCCAGGCGCCTACCCAGAGTTGGCCAAGTATTAACTGCATGTGTTCGGCCCTAGGGCTGCTGTTCAAGAGGCACCATTCCAAGCACATGCAGACCTCATTGTGGGGGAGACAAGTGCTCTGCAGAGAATCAGCTAGGGCCGCAAAAAGTAACCTGATGAGAAGTTCCTTGTGATTGCTCTAGTGTCATATACAAAGCAGCTGACTTGTCCTTCTGGTAGAAAGGCACTGAGTTCTGTCCATGTGGGGCAGCAGTCCTGGCTTCACAAGAATCCACAGGTGAGGCTCTCAGACTTACCACCACGTTCAGCAGTCCTCCATAGGGCCCGGTATCTGGCTGCCACAATCCCAAGATGTGTCTGTATCTGTAGAGCACTACAGGGAGAGAGAGAGAGCAGGTCTTCATTTCAGAGCCAGCCAGTCTTCACTTTAAAGTACATCAGATGAAAGGGCAGGAGGAGGAAGACAGAACTATGAAGAAATGACAAAAGCTTGTAACAGAGCCTTGTAAACAAATGTGGATTTAAGCAAAGTTTACCTACAAAAGTTTCTAAAGAATTCTAAGAATGAAAATGTCTTTGAAAAGCATAATAAAACAGACAACAGGTCCTTCTGAAACCCAGCCTCTACGTGAGCAGCTCCAGTGACAGGGAACTACTGTCTTGTAAGATGCAGACTGGGTGTCGTTATGAAGTGGTGAGCCTCCTGTCCATTTACACAGCTAAGGAAGCTCAGGGTTCCTTAAGAGGTGGGGCAGAGTCCACAATGTCACAGGACTGGAT
This sequence comes from Phyllostomus discolor, assembly GCF_004126475.2. Lineage (NCBI taxonomy): Eukaryota > Metazoa > Chordata > Mammalia > Chiroptera > Phyllostomidae > Phyllostomus > Phyllostomus discolor. The sequence goes on from NC_040914.2 coordinate 2,960,365, forward strand.
AGTAAGAATTAAGTTGGGTCATCTCTCTTTTTTAAAAACACCACACTTCCCCACCTTATTTCCAAAGCAATGGACACATATTCATTGAAGACAATTGGAGAGAAGGGAACCCATTGCCAACCTGAAACCCCACCACAGTGATGATGAGCTGCAGTAAACATTTTGGAAAATGTCCTTCCCTTCAGTTTCCTCTGCCTTTGCACATGCACTTGTTGGGTGAATAAGTCAATGAATTAATGGGCAACCAACTTACACAAGACCCTGGCTGCCGGGAGTAGGCCCTGGGGTCTCTGTGCAGGCAGAGTGTGCTGGGTAACTTCACACACTGACTGGAAGGGACCACAGGGTGCCCAGACATTGGTCAAACATTATTCCGGATGTACCTGTGAGGTTGTTTCTGGCGGAGGCTGACATTAACATCAGCAACACTGACTGCTCTCCCCAGTGTGGGGGGCCTCATCCAATCAGGTGGAGGCCCAAGCAGAAAGAGGCTTATCTCCCACCAGTAAGAGGGAGCCACTCCTGCCTGGCTGCAAGAGCTGAGATATGTTCTCTCTAACCTCGAACTCTAAATGTGGGCTCTCTCTGACTAGAGTAAGAGGCTAACTCCTGCAAACAGGGGAGAATTTCCTCCTGCCTGACAACCTTGAGCTGGACACTGAGTAAAAGTGACCTGTCCACCTCCTCACTGTGTAGTGAGTGACCTACCAAATTTATTGCATCCACTAGAGCAATCTGGAGTACTGCCAAGGTTCTAGGTCAGAACCTAAAAACCCAGAGCCCTACAGTTAGTTATTTTTTAAGTTCAAAATGTGCTTCAATAGTCACCATCAATTTGCACACAGGGGCATGTATTAGGCATGTCGTAAAGACAATACATCCCCTATGATGCTTCCAACTTCTTATAGACATAAATTATCAAGAATATGAAGCAACAACATATGGCCTGACACTGAGACAAATAAACAAAAATGCCACTGCAAAAAAATACTGATCTGAGATCACAACGCTCCTAATAGCCAGAATCTGCATCCTCAGACAATGCTGACTTGCTTCTCCCCAGGACAGCATCGCGCACGCAAGACTGTTGATCCTCTCTGGTCCCACAGAACATGGCCCAGAGGCTTTTAAGAGACCAGGGGACACAAGTTCTCAAGAGGTCCAGGAATAGCATGAATGGATGAGGAAGAAACAGTGCAAGGTCCCAGGCACCTCACAAGTCAATCATCACAGCAGACTTTTCTGGAAAGTCTGGCTAATGGCAGAGAAGAAATTCTAAGCTGCATTCCATGAGAACACTCTAGGAGCACTGGCATACCAAACACCAGAGCACAGAGAGGTTTGGAATTAGGATTGAAATGACTTTTCTTTTTTCACACATGTAATTTTTCCTCCTCACACTCAAGGAAGTACAGTTTAAATATGTCCACAGAGAAATGCAACCAATGCTTATAACTGGTTGTTTTGTTATATTTTCTGGATCTTCCAAGTTTTCTACAGGGATTGCCACATTTTTATACCTACACTCAAACCTTAGAGAGGATGTCAGTCTCCAGTTACAGCAGTCTCATCTAAGCTCTCAGCTACCTGTAGCTGGGGAATATCCAATACGTGCCTAAAGTTCAGATGCTCTGGAAGTTGTGGTGAAAAGTCTGGACTCAAGACACATCCTTACCAATTGCAGAAAGCTTCTGATGAGCCAGCCCTTGGGAACAAACAGAACACACACCTGACACAGCCCTAGGCACTTTCTAGGTCCCAGCCACCAAGCCTCCATCCCAGAGGTGGGTCAGAATTCCATTCTCAGTCTCAGGTATAAGTTCCAGATAGACTGTTCTTCTAGAAGAATCCTGCAGCAAATGTATGACTTAATGATCCTCTAAGTACTTGTCCTCTTGTATTTAAAAGCACATGCCAGGCTGTTCCTGTAAGCACAGCCGTGGCAATTGATTGATGGTTCTCATCAATAAATGCCATGTCATGTTCTCTCCCACAAGCCTGGAGAAGGCACCTTGGCTCACTGACTACCAACCAGGGAGGGCGGGTTGGTCTATGACAAGATGCTCTAGAGAGGCTACTTCCAAGGAGGGTTGGAAGAGAACGGAATTCATGCCTTCAGACTTGGCCCACTCACCACCTTGCCACCCAACCGCAGCCACCCAGCTCCTCCTGACTGCTCATATGCACTCCGGACGAGCCCCCTCACCCCGCCACTGCCTGCCCCCCACCCCCATCTCCACTCAAGCAGCTCAGCTCTGGGCCTGATGACACAAACACTGTGGGCAGTGTTCACAGTTGTGCACAGGGATCAGACAGCACCCCAAGCACGCTGACCAGTCCTGGCATCTCCACACTGCCTCCGTGGAAGTTCCCTGGAGTAAGTAAAATGGGACCAGCAAGCACTGTAGCTACACATCCAGAGCCTGGCAGGGGTAAGGAGAAATTCCATAAACAACTCTATTCCTTGTGTTCCAAGTAGGTTTTGTTAGAAACTGTGCCATTTTAGGATGTAGAAGTGGTTCTGGTCCACTCAGGGGATGCTAACACAAGGCACGCTCAGTGGGGCTGAGGTAATAAGCAGCAGGGGGTCCTTGCACACAGGTATTTCTAATGTCTTTCTTGAAAACTGAAATTCACACTCTCCATCTCGGCTCAACCTAATAAGAAGTGGGGATACCCTTAACCACAATGGAATGTGGCTTAGGAAAATTTCCAGAGCCCAAGTAATGCCAATCAAGAGGAATCAGGTTCTAAATAATCAAGTGTTCCTACATAGTTTTGCCTTGTGTGTATACAGGTACAAGTGTATGTCATTTTTCCCATTCACATACGCTGTCCAAACACGACTGACTACTGAAGCCTAGAAGCAAACCACTTACATTTCATTTTGGAATACAAAGGTTTTGGACCTCAACTCTGTTCTCTCTTCTCAGCCTCAATAAATGATAAGTGCTAAAATGTGTGTCAATAGAGTGATCACACTGGCACTACCCCAAACAGAAAAGATACTGTGGACACCTGGCCCAGGCCGCCAGTCAGCTGTGATCCTGGTCATGGCCAAGCCACAGCGAATGCTGCAGAAAGCTGAAAAGACAGCAAAAGCCAAGGTCAGCTCACTCTTAGGACCAGAGCATCCGCGGACTACGAGTTAGAGGTCCCTCTCCACACGACTTGTCACCACGCTCCCCCACCAAAGCCAAAGCAGCAGGAGGTACATACAGCAGGTGTACACATCTTGGTACTACATGTGCTCATAATCGGGAAGAATTTTCATGAAACATCCTGACTTCACATGAGGGTTTATGCCTGAGCAGACACAGCAGGGAAAAGGCTAAGGACAGCTCTGCTTTCACAATGGTATAAACAGTTTTCATGTGACTCAACACCCTTTCCCTCTCCACCATCATACTCAACCCCAGTATCTTGGGAGGCAAGCACTTGCCAAAAATGAGAGGGCTGGCTGGAAAGAAAACATGACATATCGCCCTGGCTGGCGTAGCTCAGTGGACTGAGTGCAGGCTGCGAACCAAAGCGTCGCAGGTTCAATTCCCAGTCAGGGCACATGCCTGGGTTGCAGGCCATAGCCCCCAGCAACTGCACATTGATGTTTCTCTCTCTCTCTCTCTTTCTCCCTCCCTTCCCTCTCTAAAAATAAATAAATAAAATCTTTAAAAAAAGAAAAATGATATATCTTCCTTTTAAAAAAAAAAGATTTTGTTTGTTTGTTTGTTTGTTTGTTTGTTTTTAAAGAGGGGGAAGGGAGGGAGAAAGAGGAGAAAAGGAACATCACTGTGTGGTTGCCTCCAGCACACCCCGCACCAGGGAACTGGCCTGCAACCCAGGCGTGTACCCTGATGGGGAATCCAATCAGGGATCCTTTGGATGGCAGGCTGGCACTCAATCCACTGAGCCACACCAGCCGAGGTATTTCTTCCTTTTAATTAATAGATTCACACCAAGAACTCAGGATGGCAGGCAACCCTGGGGCCCTCTCCATGTTCACTCTCTTCCCTCAACTGTCATGGATCAACAGAGCTCAATAAGGTAGGAGAGCAGAGATCACAGCTTGTGGACATTTGGAGTGGCTGTTCTGAGAACCTTTGTGCCCCAACTAAGGTATCCTACTTTTATAGTGTATGCCTGGTGTTTTCCTTTGCTTGTGTTTGTTTTGTTTTGCTTTTGACTATGGGCAACATTTGCCAGCTCCTAACTCGGGCCCTCCACTTCTGAATCAAGGCTGGCTCACGCTCACCTATACCAGAGGCTAACGTTGACTTTCTTGTACCACCTAATCCAGAAGCTAAGTAATTTCCTCCTGGATAACACCTTCAAAGCAAACTCACAAAAACATGCTCCAGCACTGTGAAACCTGCTTTGGCTGGTGGAAAATTAAACACTTTGGGATAACAAATAAAGATAATATGAGTTGTTCTCTGGATTTCCCAAGCATTTTCAAAAGGCCAAGAATAACCAGTCATCAGCTTCCAGTCAAGGTGGAGGCATAGGTAAACATGGCTCACCTCCTCCCACAACCACAGCAAAAATTACAACCAGGCCACAAAACAACTATCACCCAGAATCATCAGAAAATCAAGCTGTATGGAAATCCGACAACCAAGTAATTAAAGAAACCACATTCATCAGGATAGGTAGGAGGGGTAGAGATACGTGAGAGGTGCAGAGAGGCAATGGAGACACAGAACAGGCAGTCCCACACCCATATGTGGTAGATAAAAATTGGGGGATATACCTTGGGAGCGAGGGATCCCAGCCCCACACCAGACCACCCAGCCCAGGATTCTAGCGCCAGGAAGATAAGTCCCCATAACTTCTGGCTGTTAAAAAACAGTGGTGGTTAGGGCAGCAGAATAAACTGGGACTCACAGGAGTCTCTTCTTAAAGGTCCTACAATGAGCTTAGGACTTTTGCAAACTCGCTCCCTCTGGGCTTCAGCACCAGGGAAACAGCTGGAAGGACATATGGGGCATATGGGGAGGAATTGGCATATGGGGAGGAATTGAAGTGACTGGCATAAGAGCGAGTGCTGGGAGATAGTTTCCTCCTGGGAAAAACTCCAGAAGCCAGGCAGCAGCATTGTCACCTCACCGAACCCTCCCCACAGAGAGTCACAGGTTGCCCTGCCCTGGCAATTACCCAAGGCTCTGCCCCATCCAACTTACCAATGCAGTTTTCTACAATAGGCCACACTACTAAGACAGAGAGTCAAAGTAACTCTACCTAATATACAGAAAAAAAGCACAAGGAGGCTTCCAAATTAAGGTGACAGAGAAATATGGCCCAAATTAAAAAATAAATTAAAAAATAAACACAAAACAAAACTCCAGCAATAGAATTAAACAAAATGGAGATAAGCTATCTATCATACACAGAGTTTGAAACACTGATCATAAGGATACTCAAGGAACTCATTGGGTACTTCAACAGCATAACAAAGACCCAGGCAGAGGAAAGGTGGCAGAGGAGTGAATGAAAGTCCACACTGACCTCCTCCCAGGACAAATCTGGAATTACAGCTCAATTGTGGAGAAACCACCCGGAACAAACAACTGAGCAATAGCCAGAGAGAAGCATATAACTTCAGACCAACAGAAGAACCAGCTTCAGCACAACCTGTCTGGTAAGGAGTGCAGTGGAGACTCAAGAAGGCTGGCTGGGCACCCACAGGCAGCAGTGCTGGAGGGATAAATAAGTAGCCCATTGGATCCCCTGGAGAAGATTGAGGTCTAAACCCTAAGCTAGGATTCCCAGCCTAGAGCACCAGAATCCAAAAAGTGCACAGATAACAACCAGCAGTGAAAAGCGTCAGGGTTGCTCTCTGCCAGAGACAGACGACTGGAGATGCAAAGAGCTGTTTAAAGGGCCAACACACAAATTTTCATTTGCATCATGTGCCTTGTGCTCTGGCAAAGGTAGGGACAGAGTGGGCTGGGGATACCTGAGGAGAGATGGGGGATGGAAGCTTTGGGAAGAGAACTGACAGAGTAGACACCATGATCTCGGTACTGAGTCAGCCCCCAGACGGTGGCAGCCTTTGTGCTCAAGCAGACCACTCCCCTCTGAGCATCAGTAACCTGAGGGGAAACAATAGCCCTGACCCCAGGAGGGTCTCTGCCCTGACCCTTTGGTACTTAAGCCTGACTGCTGAGTCCTAGTGACCAGATGAACAACCAAAGGAGACAGCCAGAGACAGTAGATCACTGGCAAAAGGGGTTGGGCAGGCAGAGTGGACTGGAGAGACTTGAGGAGAGACTAGGGACAGAGGTTTTGGGGAGAGAACTGAGAGGGTAGCTTCCAGTATCCAGTGCTGAGTCGACCCCCATACACAGAAACCATCCTGCTCAGGCAGACAACTCCCCTCCCAGCAGCAGCAGCCTGAGGGAAAACAATAGCCCCCACCCCAGGAGGGATTCTGCCCTGCCCCACAGTATGTAAAACCAGACTGCTGAGTGCAGAGTGACCAGATTAACAATTGAAGGAGACCACCAGTGACAGTAGATCACTGGAAATATTGAACAGGCTGCCTAAGGTTAGACGGGGTCACCATCTGACATCACCAGAGGCAGATCCTGAAAGAAAAAAATAGTGGTAAGTACAAGGGGCTACTCAGATGAAAGCCACTGTGCTCTTCTTCATGATTTGCAATATTTTCCTTCCTGCATAGCTTTATAACATTCATTTCTTATCCAGCAAGTTTGTATATAATAAGTCACTAGATTTTTGACTATAGTGTATTTCAATTACCATATTTTGCCCCTCCCTTCTCTTAGCCCATTTTACCTTCCTTTTTCCTTGCAATATTTTCATTTCAAATTTGGTTTTCTCTCTAGCTACAACTTGTTTCCATTACACACTCTTGCTATTTCTCCCCCATCCAGACACTCCAAATGAATTTTCCTGTCAAGGGTCATTTCATATCCTTTTTGTCCAGCTCTTAAAATACCCACATTCTCTCTACACCTTTAATAAACTTTGCTAGTTGGTTGTGGGTAGGGTAGTTGTTGTTACATTGGTTTTTCAAGGTTATCACTATAGCTTCACTAATTCTGTATTTCAAATATCAAATTTTACTGGACCCCTCTCCTACTCTTTCTTTGTCTCAAATTTTAATTTTGCCATCTTAGCCTGTTTTTTCCCTTTTTTTCCATTTCTTCTATTTCTCTTTCATCCTGCCCTTTTATTTTTCTTTATTCTCCTTTTCTCTTCTTTTACTTTACATCCCAAAGTTTACTTTTTCCCTCACTTAGTCTAGTTTTTCTTCCTCACTCTTAGTATTCCCTCTCCTTCTATCATTTCAAAATCACTTTCCATTCCTCTAAACATCTCTTAGATTTTTCTTTGTTTCTTTTTCCCCTTTTATTCCCATACCACCTATATTAATTTTAGTTCATTTGTTGTTCATAGTACTCTGGTGGATCTTTCTCTACAATTTGGCTCCTATATTTTTATTAATTATTTAATAATATTTTTCTTTCCTTTTCTTTCCCTCTCTCACTTTATTTTATTTTATATTATATTAATTTCTGCTTAAACCTAATATTATACATTTCCCTTCACATACTCCATTCCACTCTTCATTCCCTTTTTTTATTCATGAGGTAAACTTTACCTTCTCTCTTTCCACTGCTCCAATGCCCAACTCTTATTAGTACTCTTCCCTCTACCCTGTCAAAATCATTTCTCTTTCAGTAGGTCACCTCATATCCCCTCTTCTTTCTTATGAAAGTCTTAATCTCATTACAACCTTATTAATACTGGTTCATTTGCTATTGATTTTGGGATTGTGGGGGAACTTATATCTGTGGGTGTGGGTTTATTTCTTGGGTTCTGTGGTTTTGTTCATACAGAACCTGCACAACAGCACAAAAGACGTGGTGGGCAGAGTGATGCTCAGCCAACCAGTGACACAGAAGAACCCACTAAAGAATGACCCAACAACAATCAAAACACAATTACATCCAGAAAACCAGCATAAAATACATAAAGGACATCCCAAGAACATCAAGTTCAGGTGGTCAAGGAGACTGCACAACTGAATCTCACAGGCCTTCCACCATAGAAGTTCACACCACAAACTCAGAGAATCAAACAGATCAATTTAAGAAACAAAAGCAAACAAAAAGAGTCCCACAAACAATGGGAAGACAAAGAAACAACTACCAATCAAAAGGAAAGGAGGAATCCTCAGAAAGAATGCTAAATGAAATAGAGGCAAGTCAATTGTCAGATAATGAATTCCAAACAATGGTTGTAAGGAAGCTCAATGAACTCAGTGCAAATTATCAAAAACTGCAGGGAAGCTACGAGGAATTACTGCACACTATATCAGCATTTAAAAAAGATATAGAAAAAATCAATGAGGGCCAAGAAGAAATGAGGAATACAATTTCTGAAATAAAGAACACAGAAGAAGGAATCAAAAGCAGGCTCAATGAACCAAAGGATAGAATCAGTGAGCTGCAGGACAAAGTAGAAAAAACTCTCAAAAACAGTAAGAAAAGGGAAAAAGACTGAAAAAGTATAAAGAGGGGTTAAGGGAAATTCAGGACAACACGAAACAGAATAATGTCTGTATAATAGGGTTACCAGAAGGAGAAGAAAAGGAGTGAGGTATAGAAAACCTGTTTGAAAAAGTAATGATGGAAAACTTCCCTAATTTGATGAGACAAAAAGCCACACAAGTCCAGGAAGCAGAGAAGATCCCAATCAAGAAGAACCCAAAGAAGCCCACTGCAAGACACATCATAATTAAAATGGCAAAATTCCAAGACAAAGAGAGAATCTTAAAGACAGCAAGGGAGAAACAGAAAGTAACATACAAGGGAGTCCCAATAAGACTAGTAGCTGACTTCTCAATGGAAATACTCCAAGACGGAAGGGAATGGGAAGAATATTCCAAGTAATGTAAAGCAAAGGCCTGCAACCGAGACTACTCTATCCAGCAAGGCTCTCATTCAAAATGGAAGGCCAAATAAGGAGCTTCCCAGACAAAAGAAGCCTCAAAGAAGCTTGGCTAACTAGCACTGCAAGAGATGTTAAAGGGACTGCTTTAAGAAGAAGTAGAGAGAGGGTGGGGAAAGAAAGGAGCATAGGTATAAAGGAACAAAATGACAATGAATAAGTACCTATCAATAATAACCTCAAATGTAAATGGATTAAATGCTCCAATCAAAAGACATAGGGTAGCTGAATGGATAAGAAACATGACCCACACATATGCTGCCTAAAATAGACCCACCTCAGAACAAAAGACCTAGACAGACTGAAAGTGAAGGGCTGGAAAAAAAACATTCCACACAAATGGACAGGAAAAAAAAAGAACTGAGGTAGCAATACTTATATCTGACAAAACAGACTTCAAAACAAAGACCATAAAAAGAGACCGAGAAAGACACTTCATAGTACTCAAGGGAGGAATCCAACAAGAAGACATAAACATTGCAAACATATATGCACCCAACATACGAGCACCCAAATACATAAGGAAAATTTTGGAGGACTTCAAGAAAGATATAGACAGCAACACACTTATACTAGGGGATTTTAACACCCCGCTGTCAACAATGAATAGATCTTCCAAACAAAATATCAACAAGGATATTGTGGAATTGAACAATGTCCTAGATCAAATAGATTTAACTGATATATAAAGAACCTTTCATCCCAAAGAAGCAAAATGTACAGTCTTTTTGAATGCACATGGAATATTTTCAAAGATAGACAACATGATGGAACACAAAACAAGCCTCAACAAATTCAAGGAAATTGAAATCATAGCAAGCATCTTCTCAGGCCACAAGGGCCTAAAACTAGAAACCTACCCCAAGGTAAAAACTCAAAAACACTCAAACTCATGGAGAATAAATAGCAGGCTATGAGACAATGACTGGATTAAGAATGACATCAAGGAAGAAATTAAACATTTCTGGAAATAAATGAACATGAACTCACAACAGTCCAAAACTTATGGGACACAGTAAAGACAGTCCTGAGAAGGAAATTCATAGCAATGCAGGCCTCCCTAAGAAAGATAAAAACATTTTAAATAAACAACCTAACCCTACATCTACCAAAACTGGAGGAACAACAACAAAGACAGCCTAGGGCAAGTGGAAGAAAGGAAATAACCAAGATCAGGGCAGAATTAAATGACATAGAGACTAAAGAAACAATTCTAAGGATCAATAAATCCAGGAACTGGTTTTTTGAAAAGATAAACAAAATCGACCAGACTTTAAACAGTTTCATTAAGAAAAAAAGAGGACACGCATCTAGCTATTGTAAATTGTGCTGCTATGAACATTGGGATGCATAGGTTCTTTTGGATTGGTGTTTTAGTGTTCTTAGGATAGAGTCCCAGCAGTGGAATCGCAGGGTCAAAATTCAGTTTTAGTTTTCTGAGGAAGTCCCATACTGCTTTCCATAGTGGTTGTACCAGTCTGCAATCCCACCAACAGTGCACCAGAGACCCCTTTTCTCCACAACCCCTCCAACACTTGTTGTTTGTTGCTTTGTTTACGATGGCCATTCTGACTGGTGTGAAGTGGTATCTCATTGTGGTTTTAATCTGCATCTCTCTGATAGCTAGTGATATTGAACATCATTTCATGTGTCTTTGGATTTTCTGTATGTCCTCCTTGGAGAAGTGTCTGTTCAAGTCCTTTGCCCACTTTTCAATTGGATTCCTTGTCTTCTTAGAGTACAGTCGTGTAAGCTGGAAGCAACCAAGATGCCCATCAGTAAATGAATGGATCAAAAAAACTATGGTACATTTACACAATGGAATTCTACACAGCAGAAAGAAAGAAGGAGCTCCCACCCTTTGCAACAGCATGGATGGAGCTGGAAAACATTATGCTAAGCGAAACAAGCCAGGCAGTGAAAGACAAATACCATGTGATCTCACCTTTAACAGGAACCTAAACAACAAAACAAAGAAACAAGCAAAATATAACCAAAGACACTGAAATAGAGGACAGGCTGACAGTGACCACAGGGGAGAATAGAGGGAACTTCAGGGGACATTGGGAAGGGTTCACGGGAACAAACTTAAAAGACACATGGTCAAAAACTAGGGGGAGGGTGGTAATGGGAGGGAAGTGGGGAGGGGTGTGGGGGGCTGGACTGGGAGAAAAAAGGAGAAAACTGTATTTGAACAATGATTAAAATAAAATTTAAAAGAGAAAAAAGAAAAACTGACACAAATAAACACAATCAGAAAAGAAAGAGGAGAGATTACAACTGATACCACAGAAATACAAAGTATTGTAAGAAATTACCATGAAAAACTATATTCCAAGAAATTAGAATACCTGGATGAAATGGAAAAATTTCTAGAAAAATATAATCTTCCAAAACTGAATGAAGAAGAAGCAGGAAGCCTGAATAGACCAATAACAGCAAAGGAAATTGAAGCAGTAATCGAAAAATTCCTGACACACAAAAGCCCTGGACCAGGTGGTTTCACAGGGGAATTCTACAAAGCATTTAAGGAAGAGCTAAACCCCATCCTTCACAATCTACTCCCCCCCAAAAAAAAAAATACAAGAAGATAGAAGACTCCCAAACTCTTTTTATGAAGCCAGCATCATCCTAATCCCAAAACCAGAGGAAGACACAACAAAGAAAGAAAACTGCAGACCAATATCTCTGATGAACGTTGACGCTAAAATCCTCAAGAAAGTATTGGCAAACTGCATCCAGCAATTCATTAAAAAGATCACACACCTCAATAAAATATATATATAAAAAAAAAGATCATGCTCCAGGATCAAGTGAGATTCATCCCAGGGATGCAAGGGTGGTACAATATTGGCAAATCAATAAACATAATATGTCACATAAATAAAATGAAAGACAAAAATCACATGATCATATCAATAGATGTGGGGAAAACATTTGATAAGGTGCAGAACCCATTTATGATAAATACACTCAGAAAAGTAGGAATAGAGGGAGCATTCCTCAACATAATAAAGATCGTATATGAGAGACCTACACCCAACATCATATTCAATGGGCAAAAACTAAAAGCTTTCCCACTAAGATCAAGAACAAGACAAGGATGTCTGCTTTCACCACTTCTGTTCAAGATAGTATTGGAAGTCCTAGACACAGCAATCAGACAAGAAGAAGAAATAAAAGGCATCCAAACTGGAAAGGAGGAAGTAACATTGTCATTGTTTACAGATGACATGATAGTATACATAGAAAACCCTATAGCCTCGGCCAAAAAACTGCTTCACCTAATAAATGAATTTGGCAAAACAGCGAGATACAAAGTCAACATTCAGAAATCGAAGGCATTTTTGTACACTACAATGAAATATCAGAAACAGAAACCAGGGGGGGAAATCCCATTTTCCATAGTAGCAAGAAAAATAAAGTACCTAGAAATAAACCTAACCAAGGAGGTAAAATCCTGTACTCAGAAAACTACAGAACACCCAAGAAAGATATTAAGGAAGACACAAATAAGTGGAAGCATATGCTATGTTCATGATTGGAAGAATTAACATTATCAAAATGTGTATACTACCCAAAGCAATTTATAGATTCAACACAATCCCCGTTAAAATACCATTGGCATATTTCACAGCTACAGAAAAAAAAAACATTTCAAAAATTTATATGGGATGCAGCAGGCACAAAACTTGGAAATAAAAGAGCTGTGATCCCTTCCACTGAGAATGTACTTTCTTCTAAGGAGCTGCAGTTGTGTGGATGCGGGTAGACTTTTTACATTGAGACAAGTTACTCCAGCATTTTTACCTGCAATTTCTGAGTCAGTCGGGTGCATCAGTCCTTTCTGCAGAACCTGCCTTAGGCACTTAACCTTTCATGGCTCAGGTGTGCCAAAACAAAAACTAAAAATAGAAATAAATGGCCCAAATGGAAAAACAGATCAAAGCTCCAGAAAAAATACATCTAAGCAATGAAGAGATAGCCAGCCTATCAGATGTATAGTTCAAAACACTGGTGATCAGGATACTCACAGAACTGGTTGAATTTGGTCACAAATTAGATGAAAAAATGAAGGCTACGTTGAGTGAAATAAAGGAAATGTACCGGGATCCAACAGTGATGAGAAGGAAACTGGGACTCAGATCAACAATGTGTACCAGAAAGAAGAAAGAAACATCCAACCAGAAAAGAATGAAGAAACAAGAATTCCAAAAAAAAAAAAAAAATGAGGACAGGCTTAGGAACCTCCAGGACATCTTTAAATGTTCCAACATCCAAATCATAGGGGTACCAGAAGGAGAAGAGGAAGAGCAAGAAATCAAAAACGTATTTGAAACATAATGAAGGAGAACTTCCCCAATCTGGCAAAGGAAATAGACTTCCAGGAAGTCCAGGAAGCTCCAAGAGTCCCAAAGAAGTTGGACCCAAGAAGGAACACACCAAGGCACATCATAATTACATTACCAAGATTAAAGATAAGGAGAGAATCCTAGAAGCAGCAAGAGAAAAGGAGACAGTAACTTACAAAGGAGTTCCCATAAGACTATCAGCTGATTTCTCAAAAGAGACCTTGCAGGCAAGAGGGGGCTGGAAAGAAGGATTCCAAGTAATGAAAGGCAAGGACCTACATACAACATTGCTCTATCCAGCAGAGCTTTCATTTAGAATGGAAGGGCAGATAAAGTGCTTCTCAGATAAGGTCAAGTTCAAGGAGTTCATCATCACCAAGCCCTTATTATATGAAACATTAAAGGGATTTATCTAAGAAAAAGAAGATATTAAATATGAACAGTAAAATGACAACAAACTCACAGTTATTAACAACCACACCTAAAACAAAAACAAAAGCAAACTAAGCAAACAACTAGAACAGGAACAGAATCACAGAAATGGAGATCACATGGAGGATAATCAGCAGGGGAATGGGAGAGGGAGAGAGGGGAAAAAGGGTACAGAGAATAAGTAGCATAAATGGTAGGTAAAAGATAGACAGGGGGAGGCTAAGAATAGTATAGGAAATGTAGAAGTCAAAGAACTTATATGTATGACCCATGGACATGAACTAAAGGGGGGGATGTGGGTGGGAGGGTGTGCAGGGTGGAGGGTAGTGGAGGGAGAAAATGGGACAACTGTAATAGCATGATCAATAAAATATGTTATTAAAAACATTTTATATGGAACCATAAATGACCCTGATTAGCTGCAGCAGCTTTGATAAAGAAGAACAAAGTTGGTAGGATCACCATACCTGACATCAAAGTATATTACAAGGCAATGGTAACCAAAACAGCCTCGTACTGGCCTAAGAACAGACACATAGACCAATGGAACAGAATAGAGAGCCCAGAAATAAACCCAAGTTTCTATGGTCAGTTAATATTTGACAAAGGGGAAGAAGCATAATATAGAGTAAAAATAGCCTCTTCAACCAATGGTGTTGGAAGATTTTGACAGGTATATGCAAAACAATGAATCTGAACCACCAACTTATGCCATACACAAAAATAAACTTAAGATGGATAAAAGACTTAAATATAAGTCATGATAACATAAAAGTCCTAGAGGAGAAGTTAAGCAGGAAAATCTCAGATATTCCATGCAGCAATATTTTCACTAATATGTTCCCTAGAGCAAGGGACATAAAAGATAGAATAAACAAATGGGATTTCATTAAAATAAAAAGCTTCTTCATAGCTGAAGAAAACATTAGCAAAATGAAAAGGGAACCAACCCTATGGGAAAATATATTTACCAATGCTATCTCGGACAAGGGTTTGATCTCCAACATATATAAAGAACTCACATGACTTTACACCAGGAAGACAAACAATCCAATTAAAAAATGAGCAAAAGAACCAAACACACTTCTCCCAGGAGGACATACAGAGGGTCCAGAGACATATGAAAGGATTCTCAGAATCACTAGCCATCAGAGAGATGTAAACTAAAACCACAATGACATACCACTTCACATCAGTCAGAATGGCCATCATAAACAAATCAACAAACAACAAGTGTTAGAAAGGATGTGGAGGAAAGGGAACCCTAGTACACTCTCAGTGGGAATGTAGACTGGTGCAGCCACTGTGGAAAACAGTATGGAATTTCCTCAAGAAGCTAAAAATGGAACTGCCTTTTTACATGGCAACTCCACTGCTGCAATTATATCCTAAGAATCCTGAAACACCAATCCATAAGAACCCATGCACCCCAATATTCATAGCTGCACAATTTACAATAGCCAAGTGCTGAAAGCAACCTAAATGCCCATCAGTAAATGAATGGATCAAAAACTATGGTATATTTATACAATGAAACACTGCACAGCAGGAAGAAAGAAGGGGCTCCTACCCTTTGTGACAGCATGGATGGAACTGAAAAGCATTATGGCTAAGTGAAGTAAGCCAGGCAGTGAAAGACAAATACCATATGACAGGGGTGTCAAAGTCATTTTCACCAGGGGCCATATCAGCCTCATAGTTGTCTTCAAAGGGCATAATGTAATTTCAACTCCTTAACAGTTAAGGAGTAGTTACATTTATACAGTACTAAAATTATTTCAGCCCTTTGAAGGCAACCCCAAGACTCATGTGGCCCCCGGTAAAAATGAGTTTGACACCACTGCCATATGATCTCACCTTTAGGTGGAACCTAATCAACAAAATAAACAAGCAAGCAAAATATAACCAGAGACATTGAAATTAAGAATAAGCTAACAGTCACCAGAGTGCAGGTGGAAGGGGATAAGGGGGAGGAAGTGGGAAGTGTTTTCAGGAAGAACTATAAAGTGTACATGGACAAAACCAAGGGGGGGTGGAATCAGGGGAGGGAGGTGGGAATGGTTCCGGTTGGGGAAGGAGTAGTGGGAGGTAAATACAGACAACTGTATTTGAACAACAATAAAATAATTTTTAAAAATAAAACCACAATGAGATACCATTTCACATTGGTCAGAATGACCCATCATACATGGCTGGCGTAGCTCAGTGGATTGAGTGTGGGCTGCAAACCAAAGCGTCTCAGGTTCGATTCCCAGGCAGGGTACATACCTGGGTTGCAGACTGTGACCCCCAGCAACCGCACATTGATGTTTCTCTCTCTCTCTCTGTTTCTTCCTCCATTCTCTCTCTAAAAAAATAAATAAATAAAATCTTTAAAAAAAAAGAATGACCCATCATAAACAAATCAATAAACAATAAGTGCTGGTGAGGCTGTGGAGAAAAGGGAACCCTAGCGCACTGTTGGTGGGAATGCAAACTGGTGCAGCCACTGTAGAAAACAGTATGGAATTTCCTCAAGAAACTGAAAATGGAACTGCCTTTTGACCCAGCAATTCCACCACTGAGAATATACCCTAAGAATCCTGAAACACTAATTCAAAAGACCCATGCACCCCAATGTTCATAGCAGCACAGTTTACAATAACCAAGTGCTGGAAACAGTCTAGGTGCCCATCAGTAAATGAGTGGGTCAATAAACTGTGGTACATTTACACAGTAGAATACTACACAGAAGAAAGAAAGAAACAGAAAGAGAGAGAGAGGGAGGGAGAGAGAGAGAGTGAGAGAGAGAGAGGGCGAGGAAAGAGAGAAAGAGAGAAAGAAAGAAAAAGAAAGAAAGGAAGGAAGGAAGGAAGGGAGGGAGGGAGGAAGGGAGGGAGGAAGGAAGGAAGGAAGGAAGGAAGGAGGGAAGGAAGGAAAGGAAAGAAAGAAAGAGAGGGAGGGCGAGCCCCTACCCTTTCGACAACATGGATGGAAATGAAGAGCATTATGCTAAGTGAAGTAAGCCAGGCAGTGAAAGACAAATACCATATGAACTTACCTATAGTAGAACCTAATTAACAAAAGCAAGAAGCAAGCAAAATATAACCAGAGACATTGAAATTAACTGACAGTACCAGCGGGTAGTGGGAGGGAAATAACATGGAAAATAAGAGAAAGGATCATAAATGAACATGTATAAAGTACCCATGGACAAAACCAAAGGCGGGAAGAATTGAGGGTAGGAGGTAGGGGTGGGTAGGGCAGGGGAAAGTGGTGGTGGGAAAATGGAGACAACTGTATGCAAACATGAGTAAAAAAATAAAAAATAAAAGACTCAGACAGAAATGAAGCTTACACTAAGTGAAATAAAGAAAAATCTATAGGGAATTAACAATGGAATGTATGAAGCCAAGAACCATATCAATGATTTCAACAACAAGGAAGCAAAACACATTTAATCAGAGCAGCAAAAAGAAAAAAGAATCCAAAAAAACAAGGATAGGCTAAGGAGCCTCTGGGACATCTTCAAAGGTACCAACATTTGAATCACAGGGGTGCCAGAAGAAGAATAGAAAGAAGAAGAAATTGAAATTTTTTAAAGATTTTATTTATTTATTTTTAGAGAGGGAAGGGAGGGAAAAAGAGAGAGAGAGAGAGAAACATCAATGTGCGGTTGCTGGGGGCCGTGGCTTGCAACCCAGGCATGTACCCTGACTGGGAATCGAACCTGCGACACTTTGGTTCGCAGCCCGTGCTCAATCCACTGAGCTACGCCAGCCAGGGCTAGAAATTGAAATTTTATTTGAAAAATAATGAAAGAAAACTTCCCTAAATAGGTGAAGGAAATAGACATACAAGTCCAGGAAGCACAGAGTCCCAAACGAGATGGATGCAAAGAGGATCATACCAAGACACATCATAATAAAATGCCAAAGTTTAAAGATAAAGAGAGAATCTTAAAAGCAGCAAGAGAAAAGCAGAGAATTGCCTACAAAGGAGTTTCCATATGAGTATCAGCTGATTTCTCAAAAGAAACTTTGCAAGCCAGAAGAGACTGCCAGGAAGTATTCAAAGTGATGAAAAACAAAGACCTACACCCTAGATCACTCTATCCAGCAAGCTGTCATTTAGAATTGAAGGGCAGATAAAGTGCTTCCCAGACAAAGTAAAGCTAAAGAGTTCGTCGTCACCAAGCCACTATGATATGAAATGATAGAGGGACTTATTTAAGCAAAAGAAGATCAAAAATATGAACATTATAATGGCAACAAATTCACAACTATCAACAATCAAATCTAAAAAGCAGACTAAGCAAACAAGCAGAACAGGAATAGGATCATAAATATGGACATCATTTGCAGGGTTATCATTTGGGACAGGGAATGGGGAGAATGTGGCAAAAGGTGCAGGGATTAGGAAGTAGAAATTGGTAGGTACAAAATAGGCAGGAGGATGTTAAGAACAGTATAGAAAATGGATTAGCCAAAGCACTTATACGGACATGAACTAAGGGAGGGGATTGCTGGAGGGAATGAGGAGTACTGGGTCTAGGGAGGCAAAGGGGGAAAAGGTGGGAGATAAGTGTAATAGTATAATCAGTAAAATATATACATATATCTTAATATATATTTTATTGATTATGCTATTACAGTTGTCCCATTTTTCTTCTTTACTCCCTTCCACCCTGCAAACCCTCTCCCACCCACATTCCCCCGCTTTAGTTCATGTCCATGTGTCATACTTATAAGTTTTTAGCTTCTACATTTCCCATACTATTCTTGCCCTCCCCCTGTCTATTTTCTACCTACCATCTATGCTACTTATTCTCTGTACCTTTTTCCCCTCTCTCCTCTTCCCACTCCCCTATTGCTAACCCTCCATGTGATCTCTATTTCTGTGGTTCTGTTCCTGTTCTAGCTGTTTGCTTAGTTTGTTTTTGTTTTAGGTGTGAGGGCTGGAAAGAAGTATTCCAAGTCATGAAAGGCAAGGACCTACATACAACATTGCTCTATCCAGCAAAGCTTTCATTTAGAATGGAAGGGCAGATAAAGTGATTCTCAGATAAGGTCAAGTTAAAGGAGTTCATCATCACCAAGCCCTTATTATATGAAATGGTAAAGGGACTTATCTAAGAAAAAGAAGATAAAAAAACATGTATAGTAAAATGACAGCAAACTCACCATTATACATATATTTTTTAAAGATTAACCTGTCAAAAATAATCTCCATGTCCTCCTTTGTCTGCCCACCTCCCCTCATGCATGTGTGTGTGTTCACCTCACCACAGCCCATGTCCCCAGTCTGTTGCCCAACTCCCAACTTGCCCCTGACCACACCATCCCCTTCTCCCTGGCAGTCGCTACACACCTATGGAGAAGAGACTGTTCCCTTGACATGACTGTGCCTGTCCTCCAACCTGGACATGAGCCAGAATGGAGGTTGATTTATGCAAAACCCACTTAGAGATTAGCTGAATATAAATGATGTTCATTCAGATATAAATCAGTACCTTCCATAGTCTCCTGTTGTGTACTGGTCCTAGAACAGGTGATTATCCTGACCTGGTCAAGCACGTGATTTCAGCAACCCTTGTTCCACAAACTGATATTTCTTTTTTTAACTATATTTTTTGATTATCTATTACAATTGTCCCGATATTTCACCCTTTGCCCCCCCACTCCCTCAGGCAACCCCGCCCATTGTTCATATTCACAGGTCATGCGTATAAGTTATTTGGCTACTCCATTTCCTATACTGTACTTTATATCCCCATGGCTATTCTGTAACTACCTATTTGGGGTTTTGTAAAGATTTTATTTATTTATTTATTTAGAGAGAGGGAAGGAAACAAGAAAGAGAGGGAAAGACATTTATGTGTGAGAGATGTATCAGTTGGTTGCCTCTCGCATGCCCCCAGCTGGGGACCTGGCTTACAAACCCAGGAATGTGCCCTGACTAGGAATCAAACCAGTGACCTTTTGGTTCACAGGTCAACACTCAATCCACTAAACCACACCAGCCAGGACTGTAACTACCTATCTGTACTTCTTAATCCCTTCACCTCTTCACCCATTCCCTTATGTCCCCCTCCCATCTGGCAACCATCAAAATGCTCTCCATATCCATGATTCTGTCTCTGTTCTTCTTGTTTGCTTACTTTGTTTTTTAGATTCAATTCTGATAGATATGTATTTATTGTCCTTTTATTGTTCATAATTTTGATCTTTGTTTTCTTAAATAAATCCTTTTAACATTTCATATAATAATGGTTTGGTAATAATGAACTCCTTTAGTTTTTTCTTGTCTGGGAAACTCTTTACCTGCCCTTGGATTCTAAAATATCTTTGCTGCATAGAGCAATAATGACTTTGAATATTTCTTGCCAATACCTTCTAGCCTGCAAATTTTCTTTTGAAAAATCAGCTGGCATTCTATTATGGGAACTCCCTTGCAGGTAACTAATTGCTTTTGTCGTGTTGCTTTTAAGATTCTCTCTTTATTTTTAACATTTGCCATTGTTTTATGATGTGTCTTGGAGTGGGCCTCTTTACATCCATCTTGTTTGGGACTCTGTGCTTTCTGGACTTGCATGACTATTTCCTTCACTAAATTAGGGAAGTTTTCTTTCATTATTTTTAGAATATATTTCCAATTGCTTGCTCTTTTTCTTCTCCTTCTATCACCCCTGTGATACAAATGTAATGCTTGAAGTTGCTCCATAGGCTGCTTACACTATCCTCATTTTTCTTGGATTCTTTTTTCTTCTTGTTGTTCTGATTTGTTGTTTTTTCTTCCTAGTGTTCCAAATCTTCTCAGTTTTATCCACTCTACTGATGTTTCTCTGCAAATCTGAAAATTGTTCTTTACTTTAATTAGTGTATCCTTTATTTCTAACTGTATCTTTGAGGTCCTCGTTAAGTTCCTTTAGCATCCTTATAATCAGAGTTTTGAACTCTGCATCTGATAGATTGCTTATCTCCATTCAGTTTAGTTCTTTTTCATGAGCTTTGATCTGTTCTTTCATTTGGACCATATTTCTTTGTTTCCTCATTTTGGCAGCCTCCCTGTGTTTGTTTCTATGTATTAGGTAGAGCTGCTATGACTCCCTGTCTTTGTAGTGTGGCCTAATATAGTAAGAGTCTTATAGGGTCCAGTGGCACAGCCTCTCCTATCACCCAAACTGGGTATTTAAGTTGACCTTTGTGTAGGGTGAGTACACCCTCCACTTGTAGTGGACCCTTGGTTGCTGTTAGCAGGTTAGTGTGAGGGTTACCTGCGAAGACTGGCCTTAACCTCTGATCACCAGGCTCCACCCTCCATGGAAGATCAGCTGTGAGGGCACAGGTGATGGTGCTCTAATGTGATCTATAGCTGTCTACTGGGTGTGCAGGCCAAGGTCAGCCCCCACTTGCATTTTTCCCTGGGCCACCCTGCCTGAGCTATAAAGCAATCTTAAATGGCTGCTACTTATGCTGGGCTTAGAGATTCCCAAGTGAAGCCAAGCTGTGAATATAGACTGGCTCCAACTAGTGTCGGGCCTGCAGCCACTTCACAAGGGGTACAGGAGGTGGGGGCTCACTGAGGCTGACTTTTGCTTGTTTGAGAGGATTTAGGAAGTGGCAGGTTAAAGAAATATTAAGAATCCTCCCTGTTTATGCTAGAGCCATGACCTTTTATTGTAAGAATGAAATATAGGTGTGCTGTCTCTCGGGGAGAACTCGTCCTTCTGCACAGAAGACTGAGCACCCTTAGTTTTTAACTTGGTACTTGTAAACACTGATCATTTCCTTGGGGAAGAACTGGCTTGTCTCCTGAAGGGAATGGTTGGTCAACCAAGTCACGAAAGGCCCTTGACACATAGCCACACTTGTCTAAAACATATTTAATCAGAGCCCCCAAAGTGAGATTGGAATCCCACCAGAGGGAAGGACACTTTGCTCAGAACTTTTCCCAGATGAACCCCAAATGCTGCTTCCTGTCTGGTGATGTATGTTTCTAATTCTTGCTTTCTCTTTGCTCTTGCTTAATAAATTGCTTAACTATTCACCTTTGACTTGGGGTTTTTATTGTCTGTGAACCTGAACACCCAAATTAAGTGGCCACAATCTCATAAGTGCCATTTAATGGCACATAAATTGGCATCATAAACAGGATTCAAGAACAATATGCCCTTTTTTTGTAAGTCTGAAATGAAATGTGTGATTTGTGAAGTGCCGGACTGGGAGGATCTGCTGTTCTCTCAGGTTGCACAAGAATAGGCTAAGGGAATGGATCACTGTGAGGATTGGGGAGGCAAGGTGAAGACTGGGGAACCATCCCAGTTAGTAGAATGCCTCCATGGAATGCTGAGAAATGAAAACAAATTGTTGGCATCTGTCGCTGTGGGTGGGTCATTCTAACTATATATTGAAAGTGTCATGAAAAGAAGGAGAAGATCCTGCAGGAAAACCTTCAGCTCAAGTGAGAACTCACAGAATTTCAGGGGAAACTTTTCAACTTACAATGTCAAAACTTTATTCTGGCGGATCAAGCCAGAAATTATCAGGCAGTGGCTGAAAAGGTTGCAGTATGGTATGCTCAGTATAAATATAAGAAGCACCAGAGCAAGGTAAACAAAAAGAAAGTGCATGCCATGATCGCTTCTGCTTCACTTGATTGGGACCCTGATAAGTGGGACGGGGATATCTGGGATGAGAGAATTGGAGGAGGAGGCAAAATATTCTCCTCAGGAAGGAGCTCACTGCATTCAGCAACAAGAGGGGAAAGCAGGTGCCTCCACGGTTCTGGGCTAGAAAACTGCCTAATGCTGGGGCATCTCTTGCTGCTTACTGGGCTTTGACAGAAACGGAACAGTTAACTGTGGGACATGAATTCCTACTACGGATCAAGTCCAGTCCTGGACTACCTGGAATCCCCATTATGAATTGGATTTTAAGTGCCTCAGCATCCCATAAAATTGGACATGCTGAGGAATAATTAAATAGAAATAATACATTCAGAATAGGGTGAGGGCTGGCAAATCAGGGGTCACAGGTGTCCACAAATGGGTAATGGATGGAGGACTGGAGGACATCTGGAGGGGGAGACAACTATACTGCCCCATACTAAGGAAAAGCTTAGTTCCCCTGTCTGTTGGGGAACGGGATATAATTCCCTAACCCCTGCCCAAAAATGGTATGCATGGTTTACAGATGGAACAGCTAAAAACATTGGTCAAGAAAGGCATTGGAAGGCTATTGCTCATAACCCCCATACTCAAGTCACACTAGAAACCACTGGAAAACATGGCAGCAGCCAACTAGCTGAACAAAAAGCTGTTTACCAAGCCTTTTTATAGATGAGGTAGGGAGACTGTCATTTATTTACTGACTCTTGGGCAGTAACCAATGGGTTAACTACCTGAACGCCCATTTGGAAATGTAAGAATTGTGAAATTCATGGATGGGAAATCTGGGGAGAACCTCTATGGATAGAAATTTGGGATATTGTTCAGTGCACTAATGTCTGTTTTTCATGTAGACGAGCATACCAAGAAGGATTCACCTGAGTGTGAGTATAACGCCACTGTGGATGCTCTGGCAAAAATAGCTGCTACCACCTCCTCTGAAGATGACTATTCCCTTGCCTGATGGATACACCATCAAGTGAGACATTTAAGAGCACTAACTATGCACATGTGGGCACAGGCCCGAGGAATAAATGTCCCTTTCTCCATTCTGAGGCAGATAAAGGATGAGTGTAAAATCTATCAGAAGGATGCTTTACGCTCCATCCCCAAGACAGTAATGGGGGAATTAGCTAGAGGTACACTCCCTGGTCATATCTGGCAAATAGATTACATTGCACCATTGCCTGTAAGTCAGGGATGCCAATTTATTTCTACTTGTGTAGACACCTATTCAGGGGTATTGGTCGCCTGTGCATACCCACGTGCTACTCAGAAAAACACATGCAAAACTCTTAACATCCTTACACTTTATTATGGTTCCCCTTTATAAATCCAGAGTGATACAGTTCCCATTTTAACGGAAAGGAAATTGAGACCTATTGCCAGCAACATAATCTAGAATGGGTATATCACATTCCTTATTATCCACAGGCTGTGGGCCTAACTGAAAAAATGAGTGATCTCAAAGAAAAACTGAGAGAGTTAGGAAATAATTCTTATAAAAACTGGAAAGGTCACTTATTCCTTGCTTTGCAACAATTGAACAATCAGCCTTTAGGCAATTCTACACCTTTGGCACGAATGATGACTCCCAATTTACAGATTCACAGCCAGCAATGTCCTACTACCTTAAAATGGTGGGCTATTGATCCTAATGCTCAGGATCCATATATGGGCACTTCAGGATCAACAGGAAGTGATTTACGCACACTGTGGGAGATCTGGATCGACCCTAATACTACTCAGACTATCCCAACAGGATTAGGTATGCAAATCCCAAAAGGACATTTTGGGCACATTCTCCCATGATCCAGTCTAGCTTTAAAAGGATTGCAGATTACAGCTGGAGTTATTGATTCAGACTATGTGAGAGAAATCAAAGTAGCACTGGATAATGTATCCTCACAACCTGTACAACTGCAAAGCCAGGAATGGCTGGCTCAAGTAGTCATTATCTCCTATCACAAGGGGGAATGGCAACAACTTCCCCAGGCCCCTGGTGCCACCACCAGAGTGGGAGGCTTTGGATCTACCAATATGAAGATATGGGTAAAGAAACATCCTCATGATAGGCCCAGGGCCGCAGAGGTTGTGGCTGAAGGAGCTAACAATACCCTAGCAGTTACTTACACAGGCCAAGACAATATTGAAATTCTATCTACTAATCAGTTGTTCCTGAGGGAATAACAGTGTCTTCTAGGGCTTCTCCTTGGATGGTGGATGATATGGGTGGTTGAAGCCTGGACACCTGGAACCCTTCTTGCCAGTTCTATATCACAACTGTGACTCTTTTGGGTAGACCGTAGTCAACCCCGCCAACAAGACAATTTCATGTGCCTGGCCAAGAACGGTTGCTGAAAACTACTGTCTAGGGGAAATAATCTATTATGACCCTCAGCATGTTAAAACATGCCAATATCATCTACTTCCTTTTGTGTTAAACTTTTTTGCTGTGCCCCAATTCACTGGGACATACATAGATTCACAAAATGTGACATAACCTCCAAGGCTGTGTGACTGCCCATCAAGGCTTGATGTGTGATGGCTTAACTAGACAAATGGAACCTTGCTTACTACAACACTCTTCTAATCTTTGTATTCTTACTTTATTTCCTATTTACAATTATTTAGTGTTATATAAGATAGAAGTGCAGCATGTATATCTGGTTAGCAATCATCAGATGGAAATGGCCATGGTGGGGGCAGAAGCCCCATATTCTGGGTGTCTGCAGCACCTAGAGGTTCTCCACTGGCAGGGTGATGTTTTTACCTTTCCCCTGTCCAAGTGGATGATGTTTCTCTCACCTGGGCACCCAAGTCTTTACCTCTTCCATCTGAATATATGTATTTACACCCCTTGATAGAACTAATCAAGAATTCTAGTGTTTTTCTGGTGGTGGAGCAACAGGTCACCCTGTCCCCGGCAAAATGGAGCTGGAGGCCATGAACAAATACACCAGCCCAGTGAACCCAGCTGTCTTCCCTGATCTGACCATGGTACTGTTGGCCATTGGCATGTTCTTCACCCCCTGGTTCCTCGTTTATGAGGTCACCTCCACCAAGTACACTCGAGACATCTCCAAAGAGCTCCTCATCTCCTTGGTGGCCTCGCTCTTCATGGGATTTGGGGTCCTCTTCCTGCTGCTCTGGGTCGGCATCTACGTGTGAGCTCCCAAGGGTTCCAGCAGGCAGCTTCACTGAATCTCTGCTTTTGTAAATTAATTTTTTTACTGTTGCTGGAAGTGTCTCACCTGCTGCTCACAATAAAGGCAGATGTGTGGCCATCTTGAAAAAAAAAAGAATTCTACACTGATGCAAAAATTATTAGATGAAAATCAGAATCAACTTTAATCAACATAGAGTACAAACACATATTTTTGTTAATAAGTTGATTGAAGCTTCCCATCTAACTGATACTAATCAACATTGGTATGATTTCCTGTTTAAATCTGTATCTGCTTATAAGTATTGGAATGCAATATTTCATCCTACTTTAATATGTATTATTATCATAGTTTTGCTCTATGTATGTACTATTTTCATGTATTGTCAAATAAGAAAAATGTATTTGACCATGACCCTTAAGATGTTAACTAGCTACACCATAAACACACCAGATTCTAGGGCCAAATTGACAGGTTAAAGAAATATTAAGAATTCTTCTTGTTTATGCCTGATCTGTGACCTTTTATTGTAAGAATGAAATATAGATGTGCTGTCTCAGGAACTTGAGAAACATGAGCCAAGACCAGCCATTCATACAGAAAAGCAGCATGGGTGGGCCAGTAATTTGGGTGGGGCAGAGTCTCAGGGGATCTCCAGGGCAGGGAAAACAGAGTTATCCAGGTTGATGGAGTCTCCGATATGGCACCTGCCTGCCAGCTCTGTGGCTCTGTGTGGGGAGGGCTCATAAAAGGGACAATGACATCTGCCTGCCCCTCTGTCCCCCAGCTCTTGCCTTGATGCCACTTTTGTTTCTCCCTATTTGCCACTGGTGCCTTTCAAGCTGCTACCCTAGTGCTGGAGCTTACAAAGAGGAAGTCTGAGTAAGTCCATGTCTGGTTCTTTAAGGGGAACTGCTTAGGACTCCAGAAGTTTCTCCCACTGACTCAATCCCCACTCGTTTTTTCAGCCTGAAGTTATGGGGACTTATCCTCCTAGCACTGGAACCCTGGGCAGGGAGGCCTGCTGTGGGGCTGGGACTCCTCACTCCCTTCTTGAATTTTTATCCACCACACATTGATGAGTGACCAGCCTGTTCCACTTCTCTACCCCTCCTACCAGTCTGGATGGATGTGGTTTATTTCATTCCGTACATGTCAGATGTCCATTCAACTCAATATCTAATGGTTCTGAGTGATGGTTGTTTTACATTTTATTTGCAATTTTTATGTGGTTCTGTGAGGAGGCAAGCCGTGTTTACCTAGACCACCATCTTTACCAGAAGTCTTTGGATACACAAACTGTAATTTTAGTTCTTTCATTCTGTTGACTACAGGGCATGGGCCACCAATGAAGAGTGCAAAGAGGTAGGCGGGCTGTGGGGATCTGGTGAAGAGGGGGCCAGATTAGAGAGAGAAGGGATTGTAGGGGATCACAGTCAGGATTGAGCAATGAAGACAGATTTGGGGGCTGGGCAAGGGGAATGATGGTGTCCACCCAGAGAGTCATCATCTCCTCAGGGGCTGTTTGTCTTTCCAGATCCAGGCCTTTGATCCCGAGCTGTGGGTGTGGAAGCGAGATCACAGCCTCCTTTCTGACCTCTCAGAGCATGAGGTAGGTGTGCAGGAAGGCAGGGCTGTGTCTGCACAGGTCCAGATGGAATGACTGGTTGTCCCTCTAGGAAATCCAAGACATTTAACTGCTGCACCCATGCTCATCCACCCCACCCCTCCCCATCACCCTACTACACACTGTGAAGTACACCCACCAGGCACATACCCAGGCACCAACTTGGCTCCCAGCCACCAGCTGACAAACCACACCCAGGCTCCTCAATGGGATGTGTGGGTGCCAGGCCTCAAGATTTGGCTGAAATCATTTCACTGAAGCAACTGGGTCCAAATGACAGCTTGTTGGAATGCTGAGTTTTGTGAAAAGTGAATATGTTCCAAATTTTTCCCTACATTGTGTTTTGACTTCCTGTTGTTAATTCAATGAGCCTGTCATCCCTCAGGAATACCAACTATAGAGACTACAACAAAGTAAATGCGTAACATGGGATATGAGGTGGAACCGTCTCTACATCCAACAATAGAAGACAAATCATGACTGGCTCTATTCTCATCCAAATTTACTCTCAAATTGCTGGTGGCCACATCACAGATGTGTTCTAAATTTCCCCTGCCTCACTAATCTCCCCTCTTGCACAAGTACAGGTTTTCCCGTCAGGTTTAGGGTCCAGGAAGTTTGTCAGAATGAGCAAAGGTTGAGAAAGACTAGCTCCAGCATGGCTCATGAGACCCACACATTCGAGTTACAGCTGTGGACAGACCATTAAGCAAAGGTTTGCTTTCAACCTTGTAAACTGGCTATCTCAGACTATTCTCGCTGCTATAACAAAAGACCAGAGATTGGTGGCTTACACAGAACAGACCCTGACTTCTGCTAGTTCTGGAGGCTGGAAGTCTGAGATCAGGCCGAGTTCTGGTGAGGACCCTCTTCTGTGCTGTACACGGCCAACTCCCCACGGGGTGCTCACTCGGTGTGAGGGCAGAGGCATGGCTCTGGGGTCTTCTATAAGGGCAACAATCTCATCCATAAGGGCTCCACCCATGACCTAATCACCTCCTGAAGGCCTGCACTTCTTCTTTTTGTAAATCCTCTCCTGAGGATATGTTTATTGATTTTAGAGAGAGAGGAAGAGAGAGGGAGAAACATTAATGTGGGAAGGGATCCAACCTAAAACCTAGGTATGTGACATGACCAGGGATTACACCCACAACCTTTTGGTGTGAGTCTATGCTCCAACCTTTTTTAAGTGTGACGTCCTGTCTTTCTCTCTCTCCCTCTTACTTCTAGGTCGCTGCACCCACAGGAGATTCCAGTTCTCAGCAGCTAGTCAATCCAGGCGCTAATAACAGGCATGAGGAAAGGAAAGAAGAGCCTCCTGTGCAGATAATCTAGCAGAACCCAGAATATTCCAGAATGAGCTGGAGAGTTACTATGCCCTACTCTTCGGAACACTTCTAGGAGTCCGTTTAAGGACAATTGGAAACCAGAGTTTTTTCAGGCTTTGCCCCTAAGTCAACACCCAAAATTTCAGATTCACATCTCTCCTGAGGGAGAAGCTGGAGGTCCCATTTTCTATGCACTTGGTTGCAACAGTCTAGAGCTGTCAGAAGGTGGAGTTTAGGGGCTCAGAATAGGAGGGAAATGCTTTAAAAGTATTAATTGTCATAAGATTGTGATAATTGTCATAAGATTGTGAATGTATGCTATAAATTATATTGGTTTATTTTGTAAATGTTGCCCGTAGTGAAACTAGAGGGCAAATGAGTTCAGGGCTGCGCCAAAAAGCAAAGACAGGGATTGGATAATAACTGATCTTTTATTACTGTCACAGCCCAGCTATCTGAGAAGGTAGCAGGTTAAAACCCTAACATCCATCTTACCTTGAGCTTTTAGAAGCAAGTTTATATAGGGAAAGTGTGCAAATTTTGGAGGGGCAATTCCTATGGGGAACTCTGACGTGTAGACTTGCTGTTTCTCTTGGGAGGGGGGAGATAAAAGGCGAGTCAGGGAGCTTCTTTCCAAATTGGCTCCCTTTGTTCTCTTGTTATCTATTTGCATTCCTCTCTTCCCAGGACACCTGTGATTTACAGCCAGGGAGGCTATGTATTGTCTGGTTTGGGTGGAGAGGTATAAACCTTTTGCTCTCAAGTGTTCTTGATTAGAGGATATAGTCTTGCAATTCACCAGCTGGCTGTAATTGCTCAAACTGTTTCATCTTGTTTCATCTTCTTGCCTCAGTTCCTCCTTTTCTCAGTTTCCTCACTCCACTTGCCCAGGAATTTTCATGGCTTCTTACTATCCTGTCTCAATAGGATTATTATATTTATTCTTGCATTTAATATTTATGTATCTATGTTAAAGACTTTTGAAATACATGATAGTAGTTTTGAAAACATGCTATTCCTAAAAAGTTTTTGATGAGTATTATAGCTGTTATGCAAATGTAAATATAATTTGTTTACATTTTCAAGAAAGATTTTGTGGTTTTATATTTATATATCAGTTATAGCTAGGTGGGTAGTTCCCCAAAATTCTTGTCAATATAATCTTTATTTTTTGGTCTTTATTATTGAATTGTGAGTATTTCAGTTGTAATTTTTGAACTTGCCTGGCTGGCATGTTTGTGTGTTATTTCAGATCATTAAAGAGCACAATTCAATGCATCTCTTGAGGAAATACAATAAACATAAAATTCTCACCTCCATGATGTGTGTGGTTGTCCCAGTTTGATTAGCTGTTCACTGTCAGTGGATTATGTAGCTTAATGGATTATGTAGCTTAATGGGGTTGACCCCTTAATGGGATCAAATTTCTTAACTCTGAGGAATAAATAATCCTGAATGGTTTCCCAGGTCAGTAGGAAAAACAAGAAGTTGTGGCCAACCTCTTGCCACAGCCAGAGTCTGGGAGCAAGGAAGAAGGGCACGATACTGAAGTGGGAGAATGGGAAGAGCAGAGAGAAGGAGAAAGCACCACCAGCACCTAGACAACAACGTTAAATTCAAAATAGGGCACAGGTGACTCAACAAGATGTGCTTCACTGGAAATGGCTGTGGAACATGGACCCACTGGCACCAGAGAACACACACAGTGTTCACGGCCCATAACCCTAATGGGAGTCCTTCTCACAGCCTCCAATACCAGCTTCGTGTGGTCAAAGGACTAGAGCCTGTGTTGAGGTTCTAGTCCTATTTGCAACCCTAATAGGGTTGAGGTGGGAACCATTGGAAAGAGATAAGTATATTGGAGAAATTTTGAGAAAAATAAAAAAGAAAGAGAAGAGAGGATAAGCTCAAGCTATGAAATGGGATGGGCATGGAGAAGGAGGAGCTAAAATCCTGAATACTGGATTATGGAGAAAAGCAACGCCTCCTGAGAGATGGGATCTTCAGAGAATGCTTGGGATGTATGTGAACTTACATTAGAGCCATCACTGCAGTTAAGAAGATGAATTTCCTACATGGACACTAGCCCACACTATTTGCAGACTAACTGTTTGCCAAGGATGGTGCGAATTACATTCCAAGTGTTGTCTCATTTAATACAACAGTACTATTAGGGAAGTAATTTAAAGTCATTCTTTTATAGATAGGAAACTAAGTAGGCTAGTAGGATTAAGAAACCTTCCAAGGCTCACAGGGTACAAAATTGGTAGAGATGGCATTTGAACCCAGTGCTGTGTATCCACTGCCAGTATCCAGGATTCCCTGTTTACAAGAGACTGATTCTTTGAAGCAAATCCATAGCTTCAAATCATAGCTCAATGGGCATGGATTCAGGTTGTCTGAGTGTTGAAAATGTCTATGCATTTATCATTGTCTAAACTCCTTTCGAGAAAATATGCTGTAATTGTACATTTAATCCAACACAATGGTCTAGTGAAGCTTACAGCAAAGTGGTATGTGTTGAGATTTTGATCCTGTTGGGAGAGAGTCTTATAAAACTTACCCTAAAGAAAAATGACAAACTAACAGATGCAGTGTTCATTGCCCTCTTTGTGGTACCTCTGTGGCTCCCTGGAAGACAATGGAACACTTGGAAGACACACTGAGCCCCCAGGTCCCACAGGCATATGAGAGCTGTACTAGCAAGAGGATTTATGTTCTTTATGTCCTTGAATATTCACCAAACTCCCCACTGGGGAGACAGTCATGGACACTAGAGAGTGTGTATCAGTGATGAATGGATCACCTCTCTGGAGTTCTCCAGACCTCCCTCCACTCAAGCCAGGGCTGTGACTGTCTAGGGAAGCACATGAGAGCCCTGCAGACACTGTATACAGGGGAACTGGGCATCCTGACACAATAAGACCAACTGTCGTGCACTGAGCTTGTGCAGTGAGTGGTCTAGTCTTGTGAGTGGTGTGGTTCCTTTTGGTGCTGCTTGTCAGGGGATCCAACACTTGCATGGTAAGCCATGTCATGGGCTTAGATGGAGATGAAAAGACCTGTCTTGTTGCAGTTTTACCAATACAAATGGCTAAATTTTAGTGGCCACCTCCAGCTGAGGATGAGATACATGAGGTCAATTAGTATTTGTTGAAACAATGAAAAGCCATCCCTTCTTTGGGAACACAGACAGCCTTTCTTTTCCAGAGAATTGGAAGGGGTAGTGTTAGCATAGTAGCTGTCACTATGTTAACCTATAAAGAAAGGAAACAAAGAAAATCAGACATTATTGAATATAACCAACCAGGAAGCTACAGTTTCACACACTCCAAGTAATAACAGCATTGTGTTGCAAGACAGATTAACACCCCTCCATCCCTCACATTGGAGAGAAGAATCAACTTTTCAGCCTCCCTAGTCCACATGCCCAGACTGCAGGTAAACACATGAGCAATAAGGACCAAGATGGCAACCACAGAGGCCTGTCAGTCTAACCTGGGGAAAGGATTGGATTGCTTAAGGGACACAGGATTCCAGAAGACTTGTTAAATTGATTGGTTAAGGGGAGGATCCCACCTAAGCCTAAGAAAGCTTGTGAAGTTGACTGGTTAGTTTAAAGAAGCACCTGGTTCTTCCTAAGCCCAAGAAGATATAATACCTTAACCAAGAAGTACATTCTCTCTTTCTCTCTTCCTCTCTCTCTCACTCTTTCCCTCCCTCTCCTTCTCTCCCTCTCTCTCCGTCTCTCCCGCTCACCCTCGCTCTCTCCCTCTCTCTCTCTCTCTCTCTCACACACACACATGCACACACTTGACCTGTTTGTTCTTCATGCGTTTTCTCTCCACAGCAACCATGTGACCCTAACAGCCTCATGGCTGCCAGCCCCACAGGTTTTAAGTCAAGACCAGGTATTGGATACAGCAGTGACAGCCCACTGGCTGGAGCACAGTAGGAAATGAACTAAGCTTTAATATGGACTAAACTTTGGCATGGCACAGGATCTCTGGAAATTGGTCCTATTTCTGGCCCTGATAAAGACAAGACTGGACTTTTTTCCATGGTGGGACAGATGGAGATGGGACATTGGAGACCTTGGAGTAGCCTTCATTTTTACCTAAATAAATCTTATCATGCCACAGTCTCCCATATGTGGGTCCCTGGAATGCTTTCCTTGTGATCCCATGAAAGAACAGAATTTTCATGGGCAAGAGTAGGGGAAGTAGAGGAAAGAGATACCCTGTCAGTACCTGGTCTCACAATAATTCCAGTACATAGTCTCACACACTTTGAGAATTCTACCACTGAACCACCAATGCGTGATTAGTCTCACACACTTTGAGACAAGACTCCTACATATACACACACACTCATACACACACACACACACACCACCCAAAACATGGCTATTTTGTTCTGTACCTTTACCTAGCCACAGGTGATTGATCCAAGGAAAGGTACCTGAGTCAAACTGGACCAGTAAAATTCTCCTCAGGGATTTGATGGGCAACATCCAAGCTGAAACATGTCAGTGGTGGAGTTCTAGAAGCTTCACAAATTGCAATGTCCAGACATGCTTTTGTTTCTTTCCTTTATGGGTCAGTTCCTCCTTCAATTCTGTGAACTTACAACTACCCCACTGTTATACAATAGACTGAACTGTGTCTCCTCAAAAGAATATGTGGGAGTCCTAGCACTCAGTACCCCAGAATATAACCTTATTTGGAGATAGGGTCTTTATAGAAGTATCAAGTGAAATGAAGTTATCAGGATGTGCCTTAATCCTACATGATTGGAGTCTTTATAAAAAGGGAACATTTGGACATCCATGCAGATATGCACACAGGGAGAAGGCTATGTGAAGATAAAAGCAGAGATTAAGTTTATGCATCTACAAGCCAAGAAATGCTAAAGATTTCAAACAAACTGCCAGAAGCTAAAAAAGAGGTATGGAACCAATTCTTTCTCATAGCTCTCAAAAGAAATGAGCTCTATCTCTACCTTGATCTGAGACTGCTTCCAGAATTGTCTGAGAATAAATTTCTGTTGTTTAAGTCACCCAGTTGGTAGTACTTTGTTAGAGCAGCCCCAACAAACTTACACATACACCAACAATATTCTCCTTCCCTTTTTTTCCTTATCTGTCTAATGTCAGAGCGGATTCCTGTTGCCTGCTATCAAAAGAAACTTTAATACTCCAAGTAAACCATGGTGAAGGCTGATTCTGATTTCAAATGAAGTGTATCATTGTTCATACAAGGATTGTGGCTCTTATCAAACAACAAAAGCAATGTAGAATTTGAAAACCAAAGCAACTCATAATTAATACAAAGATGCTGCATCACAAAGACCAAGGAGGTACACTTAGACCAAAGAGGACAGGATTATAGAACAGCGTTTCTCAGGTACGTGGAAGATGAGAAAAAAAACAATTTGCTGTAAAGAAAACTTTATTTCTCTATTGCTAGCATGAATGGCAGAAAGCAAAGAAATCCTTAAGGGCAAATAAATTGTTTTTTGTCTCAGTTCCTATTATAGAAAAGACAATTATAAAAATAAATGCACACATTGAAGCATTAACTCTATTAAGGAGAATTCCTGTTGCAGGTTAAATTGTATCCTCCTCAAACGATGTGTTGAGCCCTGGCTAGTGTAGTTCTGTGGATTGAGAATGGGCTGTGAACCAAAGGGTGGCAGGTTCAATTCCCAGTCAGGTCACATGCCTGGGTTGTAGGCCAGGTCCCCAGTAGGGGGCATGTGAGAGGCAATCACACACTGATGTTTTGCTCTCTCTCTTTCTTTCTCCTTTCCTCCCTCCCTTTCCTTCTCTCAAAAAATAATTTTAAAAAAAAAGATGTGTTGAATCCCTAAACCCCAGCACCCATTGTTAATGCAACCTTTTTTGAAAATAGGGTCTTTGGAAATGTAATATAGTTAAGATGAGGTCATTTGGGTGGACCCTAACCCAATATAGCTGATATCCTTCCAAGAAAAGGAGAATTCCCCGTGAAGACACAGGCACACAGGGAGAACACTGTGTGAAGGAGAAGGCAGAAAATGGCGTGATTTAACTACAAGCCAAGGAACACCTGGGGCTATCAGAACCCAAAAGAGGCAAGAAAGGATCCTCCCCCTGGAGGACCTGGAGGGAGCATGGCCCTGTCAGCACCTGATATAGAACTTCTAGCCTCTGGAACAGCGAGAAAATAAGTATACTTTGTTTTAAGTCACCCAGTTTGTGGTACTCTGTTATGGCAGCCCTAGGAAACTCATACAACCCCCTGTCAAAATCTTGTCCTGGGCCACAGAGGAAGATACTTGGGGTAATGTCATAGTAATGTAGACTCTCACAATGTAGATTAAAAGATATTCATATTAATTGAATCCCTTATAGTAATATTGGTAATATCTAGATAGGAGATAACTAAAATATTTTTTCTCTCAGTTTCTAGTCCTCATTAAAATATTTTCAGTAAGTTACTGTTAAAATATGTAATATCCCACAATCATAGTTGAGCACTGGTCTAATTCAAGCCAGGAGGATTAGTTATGTGGAGACTTTTGGTAAATTTTCAATAAAGATTCTGAGTGGGGTGAAGGAGACAACTGAGAAAATTCAAGGAAAAGCAGAGCCTCCTTAAGCAATGTCTTTGAAAGTGACTCACAGCAAACTTTGTCTTATTCTGTGACATTAAACTCTGCTCTTAGAAGAGAAAGAAAAGACTGCTGGCTGGTGTGGCTCAGTGGATTGAGTGCCGGCCTGTGAACCAAAGGATTGCAGATCCAATTTCCACTTAGGGCACATGCCTGGGTTGTGGGCCAGGTCCCCAGTAGAGGGCATGTGAGAGACAACTGCACATGGATGTTTCTCTCCCTCTCTTCCTCCCTTCCTTCCTCTCTAACAATAAGTAAATAAAATCTTTTTAAAATTTTAAAAAGAAAAGATAGCCATCATAGTTGGTTTAAAAAATTCTTATTTTACTTTCCAGCAAAGATTCTCATGAATTTGATTTTTGGTTATTCCCAAATAATTATTTGTTTGGTCTAAAAATAGTTCCTCTGCAAGGATAAAACATAAATGTGTTTCCCAGGACTGTGTTAGAGGGACCACAGTGAATACTAATGGGGGAATGAATCTACTGAAGGCATGCCATCATGTCTTCATGTGTTAAAGTTACTGCTGGTGTTCCAAGAAAACATCTTTCTGAATATTTTTAGACTAAGATAATGTACTGTGTTTTTCAGACCATAAGACAAACCCAGGTTTTAGAAGAGGAAAAGAGGGAAAAAAATTTTGAATCAAAAAATGTGATAAAATATTTAATAACATAAATAACATAATATTTCACCAATGTAAATGTAAACAGGACTCAACAGCAGCATTAATAACCATTATGCCTCCCAAACTGGGATGGGGGTGGGGAGAGTGCATCTTATAGTCCAAAAAATATGGTATTTGCCAACAAGTTTAGAGTATAAAGAGTCTAGGACTTCCGGCAAGATAGAGGAATAGGTGGGTGCACCGTACCTCCTCGAACAACCAAGAATAGAACAACAATAATTTACAGGCATAATATCACTCGGAACTATCAGAGGATTTATCTGAATGGAAGTAGGACAGCCAAGAAGTTGAAGTAGACCCATACATCCAGATTGGTAGGGGACGACGAGCCGGGCAGGCGCGGGGCTGGCTCGGGTCGGTGGCGCGCGGAGGTCGGGGGAAATTTGGCGCAAAATCAGCGCGACAGCCATCTGGGGCGCAAGAATGCAGTGGTGATCCCTGAGTACACAAGCAGCAGCTGGGGGAACCAGTGGGGCAGCGATTGTGGACCAGGGCAGAGCTCACAGCCCAGGATCCGAGGGAAGTGTCTGAGCCCAGGAGAATGGAACTGCTGCCATTGTTCCCTCCCATCCCCGCTCCTGCCACCGCCCCCGCCCACACATATAACGTGACAATCTAGTGACTGGGGTGCCCAGCCCCGGTGAACACCTAAGGCTCCAACCCCCACCGTAACAAGAGTGACCAGACTGGGAAAAAGAAAAATAGGAGAGACAGGGAAAGACATAAGACATGTTTCCAGCAGAACAGATCAGTCCCCCAGGACTCATCCTTTTGAGGGACCAAGAAATAGCCAATCTATCAGATACACAGTTCAAAACACTGGTGATCAGAAAGCTCACGGAATTGGTTGACTTTGAGCGCAATTTAAATGAAAGGATGCAGGTTACCATAAAAGAGATGCGGGAAGATACGTGGAGGAGAGCCAATAGTGAAAGGAAGGAATCTGAGTCTCAAAACAATACAGTGGACCAGAAGGAAGATAGAATCAACCAAGCAGGAAAGCATGATGAAATAAGAATTCAAAAAATCGAGGAAAACCTTAAGAGCATCCAGGACACCTTTAAATGTTCCAACATCCAAATTATAGGGGTACCAGAAGGGGAGGAGCAACAAGTGGAAAAGTTATTTGAACAAATAATAAAGGAGAACTTCCCCAATCTGGTAAAGGGAGCAGTCTTCCCAGAAATCCAAGAAGCTCAGAGAGCCCCAAAGAAGTTGGACCCAAGAAGAAACACACCAAGGCACATCATAATTACATTACCCAAGGTAAAAACAAAGGAGAGAATCCTAGAAGAAGCAAGAGATAAGGGGACAGTAGTCTACAAAGGAGTTCCCATCAGACTGTCAGCTGATTTCTCCAAAGAGACCTTACAGGCAAGAAGGGGCTGGAAAGAAATATTCCAAGTCATGAAAGACATGGACCTACATCCCAGATTGCTCTATCCAGCAAAGCTCTCATTTAGAATGGAAGGGCAGATAAAGTGCTTTTCAGATAAGGTCAAATTAAAGGAGTTCATCATCACCAAGCCCTTATTTTATGAAATGCTAAAGGGACTTATCTAAGAAAAGAAGATAAAGAAAAGACATGTATAGTAAAAGGACAGCAAACTCACAATTATTAACAACCACACCTAAAGCAAAACCAAAAGAAACTAAGTAAACAACTAGAACAGGAACAGAACCACAGAAATGGAGGGCACATGGAGGGCAGCAGGGGGGTGGGAGGAGGAGAGAGGGGGAAAAGGTATAGAGAATAAGTAGCATAGAATGTAGGTTGAAAATAGATAGTGGGAGGGCAAGAATAGTATGGGAAATGTAGAAGCTAAAGAACTCACAAGTATGACACATGGACATGAACTAAAGGGGGGGAACGTGGGTAGGAGAGGGGTACAGGGTGCAGGGGAGTGAAGGGGGAAATGGGACAACTGTAATAACATAATCAATAAAATATATTAAAAAAAGAATATAAAGAGTCTGGACTGAACATATGCTTTACTGTCTTGGTCCTAAAATCAACCTTCTGGGTCAAAAGTTTAGAAAGCAAGTTTGGAGGAGTAAATATGTAATTCTGGCTTATTCAAATCATTTGCTCATGTGCTTGGGGAGTCAAAATGGTTTCTCATTTCTTTGTTTTGACAGAAGATTCACATTAGAACCACTGGCTTTATTAAGTATTGTATAATAATATCTTTCAATGTCCATTAAATAATGCTTAGTACAGTAAATGTTAAATTACCATGTTATGTCTCCATAAACACATGTGAAGCCCATATAAACGCCAAGTAAATTCAGCATGGTCGTTTCTGTTACAATAAATGCCAAATGAATTCATGGTGATGAGGCACTTAAATGTCACACTCTTCCAGCCAGTCCCATCATGAATTCATGACTGCCATGTGACACCATTCATGTCAGTGTTTCCATTTTAACTACTGTGTCTAGCCGTTCATAATAAAATCCCATTTCAGGGGTTGATTCTCATTGGAAATATAGAAGATCTGCTCTAAGTCTGAGAATGTAGTGCCAAAGTACCTTGGGTACACTGAGAAAGTCCCCACACTCCCACGGTGCAAGTTTCATATATGCATAAACACATATAGGCTATAGAGTTCTGGGTTTTGAAATTTTATATACCAGGACATGTTAAGTTTGATAAGTTTTATCCTTGAACAAAGAGAAGCTCTGCCATAATGTGCCTTTGTGAAATTTTACTCAGGTTTTTAACGTTCTTATCAGTTGAGGCAGATGTGTCATAATTACACATAAGAGACACATGTGAACACTACAAGGTAACTATTTTAGTCAAAACACAGGCATGCAGAATATCTGATTTTGTACCCAATATTATTATTTCTCCAGGATTATCCAAAAACATCAACTCTGCAACTACTCTCGATCACCCTTCCATGAGTGGGAGGTAGAAGGAGTTGGTGAGTAGTGTGCACATAGATGACAGCAGGAGAAGAGAGTTGAAGGGTCACAGAATGCAGATTCATGTCCGTGGCATCCAAAAGTTGGCAGGAATAACCGCCAGCTCTGGTTGAGGACTCATAGATCCTCATGAGGGTAAATATAAAGTTAAAACACAAACTCTGATATTGTTGATATCAGTCAGCTGCCCTTGGTAGTAATCAGAGTGAGGAATAAAAAAGAGAGATAACCTTAAACTCTCTTGTAATATTCGATGTACTTTGATATTTATACTAATACATGTTATGTATTTTAAATATATGTATATATATATATATACTAATAGCCTAGTGTCATTAGCAATAATTCAATTGTATTTATCCAATCTGTTAAAGCATCCTGTTTTATATATACATATACAGTCTAAACATAGATTCTGCTTAACACACTTTGAACTCCACTCTAGTGACTGTATATAAAAATTATTTTGACTTCCAATGAATTTCTAAGCATATGCATTTTATGTTACTGAAATATAAATCAGATATGTTGACATGAGATTTTGTTTTGTTATTGAACCAATATTAAGATTAATTTTATATGAGGATATAGGACAATTTTAGTGAGAGTGCTTGGGTTTTAATAAAATATTTTACAAGTAATACTGCTATTTATGTTTGAACTTAACATTTTTGAGAAGCTACTGATGTCCTTCTATCCATTGTTCTGTCTACCTATCCCTCCCACCCTCTCTCCATCCATTCATCTATCCCTCCATGCATCCCTCCCTCCATGCATCCATTCATGCATCCATCCATCCACTTATTCATTCATTTACTCAGAAAATAGTTATGGGTGTCCAATTTTTACTAGATGTTGCCATAGACATGGGGGGAGGGTGAAAGATCAGAAAGACACATACTTTTCCTTCAAGGAGCTCAACTGATTGTGGAAAAAGAAGTTACAAGATACCAGGAAAAAATATATAAAAGTTGGAATACAAAGCTCCAGGGAAAACCAAAGGAGAAGACTATTTATTTATTCCTATCAAGGGGCCATAAAAACCTTCACTGAGGAGGTGACAGCCAAGCTGAGGCCACCAAATAAACTGAGATGGTTGGTCCCTGGGAAAGTGCGTGGAGGCCAAGTCTGGAGGTAGCTGTTTTGTCATGACCACTTAACACTGCTGTCCACCTGCCTACATCTTCTGCAATATTCTTGAGGGCAATAATACTTTTCC
This sequence comes from Phyllostomus discolor, assembly GCF_004126475.2. Lineage (NCBI taxonomy): Eukaryota > Metazoa > Chordata > Mammalia > Chiroptera > Phyllostomidae > Phyllostomus > Phyllostomus discolor. Next base: position 3,000,389 of record NC_040914.2, read on the forward strand.
TCATCACAGTGCCTCGTTTCCACAACTTTTAAACATTCAGCAAGATTTCAGGAGCAAACTGCAGCTTCCTTTCTTTGCAAGTGAGACATTATTAGACGGGAGGGGATTTTGTTATGCAGGCATAAATCCACAGCAAAAAAAGGAGGGGTCTGGCCCAAGCAAACATAAATGAAATCAAAATAAAACCCTTGATATATGTAACAGTAAAAAGTCAGAAGATTTTCATTGCTATTATAGTTCTTCCATTTTTTTAAGATTTTATTTATTTTTTTTAGAGAGAGAAGGGTGGGAGAAAGAGAGAGAGAGAAACATCAATGTGCAGTTGCTGGGGACCATGGCCTGCAACCCAGGCTTGTGCCCTGACTGGGAATTGAACCTGCGATGCTTTGGTTCGCAGCCCACGCTCAATCCACTGAGCTACTCCAGCCAGGGCTTAGTTCTTCCATCTTACAGAAATTGTGAATGGTGCAGAAAGTATTACTTCACATCGATAGGAAACATTATCTTAAAACTTATTTTGCACTTGATCTGTGTTGCTGAGGTCTACACTGAAGCTCCGCACACCATGATCCAAGGGTCAAATCTGGCCCATAGCTTGTTTTTATAAATAAAGTCTTATTTAAAACAGTCATATCCATTTGTTCACGTATCACCTATGGCCACTTTGTGGCTACATGGCACCACTGAGCGACCTTATGGATTGAAAAGCCAAAAATATTTGCTATCTTGCCCTTCACAGAAAAATATTTGCTATCTCTGATCTCTGTTAAGCTCCAAGTGAAAAATGTCTTAGAAATACTAAAAGCTCTGCTTAACCTGTTTCATCCTTATAGGAAACAAAAACAAAGTATTGTACAATGACTGTTTTCATTTTTGTTTTGGCTACCAGGAAGCAAAATAAAATTAAAGCGACTTTGTATGTCATGACTGTCAGATTACTGGTGCCATATACTCTCTATAGTCGACTCTGCTGACTTTATCTTGTATTTCTCCCCGTGTATTTTAAAAATATATCTTGTTTAAGTGTACTTTAACTACTTTATTGAGTGTGCTTTGCATAAACTGTTCTACATAACACCTTATGAAATGAAGTAGGGAATAGATGATAGTAACAGATAATAAAGCTACAAATCCACCCATCTGCATCTCGCTAATCAGTTAAAAACAAATAAACTCACAGGGGCATTGCAATGATATAGGTATAGCTTTAGAAGGGGACAGTAATGGACAGGTACTCAAGTCTTCTCAACATCAGCTCTATTGACCTTTTGGGCCCCAATAGAATTCTGTTGGGGTTGGGCAGGAGGTTGTCCTGTATTAACGTAGGATGTTAGCAGCATCTCTGGTCTCTGCCACTAGATGTCAGTACTACTCCTTCTCCACTGTGAAAACAAAAACTGTCTCCAGACATTGCCAAGACCCAATGGGAAGCAACACCCCACCCCCACCCCCACCCCACCTCAAAGTAGAGAGAGCAGCTCCCTTCTACATTATCTCCTGGTACACCTTTCTGTCCATTCACTGTGCTCTGTTAAGAGAACAGCAATCTCATGGAGTCTACCAAAGCTCACTGAAGACACCAAGTATTGGTGAGCATGTTAGGCAGCAATCCTCTTTGTATCATGTTAGGCCATCCCTCTGCCAGTCATCCAGCAGAAGCCCAGGACTGAAGATAGCAATAGGACCAAATCCCATAAGGAGGATGTCAAACTAGGGCCTCCACAGCTTGCTCTTTGTGCCGGACAAAAGGAGGTGAGGTCTGTCATGTACTGTCGGCCCTGGTAAGATGTTTCTCCTGATCTCTAAAGATAGTAATGAGTTGAATAATGGCTAAGTAATGAGTTGGGTTGTTTCCTAAGGCTAGAGGTCAAGAGAAATTAATACTCAATCTCGAGGGGTGTGAGTTGATCAAGGGCTGTTTAAGTGCCTTTGCAGCAGTGGAAGCAGGACCCCAGTGAGATGCAGAGACTGACAATACTGCCTGGGCCCTCTCCCTCAACGGGCCACTCGGGACCCAGGAAGGGTCATTTGGGGCTGATAAGTGCTTCAGCCAAAGGCAAAGCAGCATGTCTCTGCCAAAAGACTGGGCCTGAAGGAGCATGTCTCTGTGTGAGAGAATGCCCCTACCTGTGTACTGTTCTGGAAACTCTGTGCTTTGGGGTTTGCTCTGCATCTGCTCTGAGAAGGAAGTTAAGGATTCCAGGAAAGGTTAAAACTTCACACTCTGTAGAAAAGTAAATAATTTAGATATTTATATGTATATATAAATGAAGAAGGTCTGTAGGAAACAGTAAAGATAAATGGAAAAGTAAGAGTTTTGGAATTATGTGATGTTAGTTGATAATAAAAGATATAAGGCATGGAAATACACTCTTGGTGGATATCAGAAAATACATGAAAAAATAAAAGGGTTGTAAATGTTGCATAAGTCTGTAGCAGTAAAGGTTTTAAGAAGCCCAGTAAATATCAGAAGGGAAAAGTTTTTCCTTCAGGCTTTGTATTTTTCTCCCTACCTGATCCCTCCAGAATTTGGCATTCTGAAGGAGTAAGTGAAAGCATAAGGTTTCTTTGCACAAGACCAGTAAGACCAGTAGTTAATAGTGGTTTTGTTAACCAAGACTTTGACTGGAACGTCACGTCTAAAGGAGGCATGTATGGGTTCTGGTCGTCACCGGAAAGCCCTGAGGAACTGGGATTGACTTGTGAAGCTAGTGTAAGCCCACGAGAAAAGCCTGGTACTTTGGTTGGTTGTGCAGTTCATAGCAGTTTTCCAGGGAAGGAACGAAGGTTGCTTTCATGAAAGACGGCCAAAAAGGAACCTGTAAGCACAATGAAAACCTCAAGGATCTGAGTGAAACAACTGGTACAGGCGAAGCCAGATGGCGGATGTGTGGCTCTGCTTCTGTGCCCTGAGGGGCAGACTGAAAAGTCAATTTGAAGGTTCCCTGTGTGAGTTCCAGCAAAGCAGAATTAAAGATCATAAGTAATTCAGGCTGCTCTTGGTGTGTTTATGCAAACAAACAGTCAAAATGGAAAAAAAAAAAACAGAACTCAAAGTAGTCCCTTTAATAATAGTGAGGGTGATCTTAAGGAGGGTGATCTTAAGGAGGGTGATCTTAAGTTCAAGGAAAATCACTGTGCTCAGTATTAAACATCAGAATAACACAGCTAACTGTCTTAAAAGTTTGTTTTCATTTGAAGGTTAAAACTGGTTTTGTAATATCATCAAAATGTACAATTTAAAGGTATGAAGGACCTGTCAAATTGCCATTGCTGAATGTCATTGCAGGAAAAAAACTCGCAACTGAATGCCTTCCCAAAAGACAGTCTCACAGGCACAGAGACTGGTTTGGGGACTATTATGTAAATTAACCTGTGTGTTCTTCTGTTTTCATAGGATGTATGCCTATGACTTCATTACCTGAGTGATTGGTTGCAATATAGCCCTCACTTAAGGAGCCCATTTTCATCGTCGCCCCCTGGAGCTCAATGGTTTGGCTAAACTAAGTGGGTGGGTTAGTAAGCAGTTTGGGCAATCTGTGGGCTTCACTTTAAAACTGATTTTCCCTTTTCTGTCTTAGTGGCTTGAACAGGAAAGGTTTAGATATCTGTAAGGAGGGAAATCATAAAATATTCCCTTCAGCCTGAGTAAAGTATAATGGACCACAAAAGCTTTGGATAGGTGTAGCATGCCTTGTACACCTTCCTCCAGATAAGCCATACCTAAGCCCCTACCTTTGTCATTTAATGGTTATGATTTAATTTTGCCTTCCAACTCTTTCCAAATCTGTCACCTCCAGAATATAACCAGGATGCCAACGGTCTAGTAATGCCAGCCTTTGGACACCGAGCCTGTGACTTCCTGGTAATAGCCAACTGACCAGGATTCTGTAAGGTCCTTCCCCTTACAGGAAGGACTCCCTCCATGCTGCACCCCCTTTCAAGGCACCCCAGACCCACGGGTAGGTAAAACAACATCCATTTCCAGCTGGAAGCAGTTACAAGAAGATGAGACCTTTGTCCATTGTCCTTTAAAAGAATTTAAAGTGGGTATATATCTAAAATGAAAAATTGGTACAAGGTGCAGCCGGGGGGGGCCCAAATTGGCATTTGGGACGGGGTCCAGAATTCAAGGTGTCCGGGAAATTTTAAGATGTCTTCACCCTTTTGCCCCACAGGTGCAAGTTGGAGAGGGACACACAGAGCAAAATATGCTGGGCTGTTTTGTACACCACCAGCTTTGCAGTTGACCCATGGCATGGTCATTTAACATGCCTATAGCCTTCAGCTGGTCACTTGGATATGCTAAATGGCTGTGGCCATGCTCTGGGACAGGGAGATAAGGAAAGACTTCCCTGCCCAGGATGTGACTGGGAGGCAGGTCCCCCAAGTGGGAGCTTGGAAAAAAATTGGCTCCATAACATGAGGCCACACCTGCCCAGACCCATGATAACAGCCAGACAGGAGCGGGTACTGGCCTGTCCAGGATCTGTGGGCTGTCTACAAAGCAGCCAACAGCCACCACCCAGTGGTCCCGAACCCATACACCCTCCCAAGCCAGCTTTCCCCAACAGCAACGCGTTTTACCTGCCTTAATCTGAAGGATGCCTTCTCCTGCATTCCTGTGGCACCTTCCAGCCAACCCATTTTTGTCTTTAAATGAAAAGATCCGCACACAGCGGTCAAGACTCAGTTAACCTGAACTAGACTGCCCCAGGAGTTTAAGAACTCCCCAACCCTATTTGGGGAAACCCTAGCAAAAGACCCCTCGCTAAGAGGGGACGGACCTGACGATTCTGCAGTACACGGACAACCTCCTCCTGGCAGCCCATCCCAGGAACGGTGCCGGGAGGGAACGCACACACTGCTGAAGTGCCCCCCTACAGCCATCTGCGCAGTCTTCTGTCATGGCCCTTCACGTTGCCCCATCAGGTTCGCCTGCCCCGGTAGCCTGCAAGCTCCCTTGGGGCTCCGGCAATGTCGCCAGGTGCAGAGCTCAGCAACCAGGCTTGCCGGAAGTACTCACGGTGTGATCAGGGGCGAGGACAGAAAATGGCAGAGTTGCCAACGCCCTCCAGAACCTTGTCTGATTTCTGAGGAAAAATGCTCGCTCTCCCACCCTGCGGCTATGGAACTCAGCCCTACTACCAGGATTTGAAGGGTCCGGACATTAAGAAAAGGCCTTCCAAGATATCAAGAGGTGCCTCAGCAATGTTCCTGCCCTTGGACTGTCAAAGCCAGGGCAGCCTTTTAATCTGTATACCCACAAGAGAGACAAGGTAGCCCTTGGGTCCTGACCCAGCCTGTCGGACCATGACACCACCAGCTGGCCACCTCATCTGAGAGCAGTCACTGCTGCCATAACCCTCTTGCAAGGGGCATAAGTGGCTGTTGAACCCCAGATTGACTCAATACCAGGGCATCCTCCAAGGAAACCTGAGGGTGCATGTTAAGACCATGAAACAAGTCAATCCAGCCACCTACTTGCCGGCAGAACTTAGAGAGCTGGACCATGACTGTCTTAGAGTACCTAAAGAGATCCACACCAGCCAGCCAGACCTCCAGGACCAGCCCCTGGCCCAACCTGATGTTGATGTCACCCACTACATGGATGGAAGCAGCTATATGGTTAAGGGCAGAAAAGTCGCCGAGTATGCAGACCAGAAAACTGGACTGCCCTGGACAAACTTACTGCTACAGGAATCACCCCTTGGATCTACTACAGCTGGGCCAAGACAGCAGCAGATCCCAAAGACCCAAGGGCTAGGCCTGTGCCAAAACCCATGCTAAGGCAGTGGAAAATGCCAACCAGTAAAAAAAAAAAAAGACGCCAAGAAATAGACTGTTGTTCCGCAGGGTACCTGACTTTAATTGGCACCTTCACAGGAGCATTGACAATTGGACTAGTGACTGTGGCCCCTGAGGAATGGAGTCCCTGCAAAGCAGGTCACCCTAGAAATAGTTTGTCTCTGTTTGATCTCTGTATTTGGATTTATTGTTTGCTTTGCTTAACAAATGCAGCCCCTGTCTCAGCCCCAGCCTGCAAATGTAATACCCCCAGGCATAGGATTAAGCTCAGCGATAAAGAGGTCTCTTACTATCTCCCAGGGTCAGCTTTCAGCTCCTCCACTGACATGCCTTTGGGTTGCGTTCAGTCACAGCAATCCCTCTGCACTGGGGAGGGAAGGTATACCGGACTGGAGTAGAATCCAGGACCATGAAGTACCAGACCCAGAGGTGTCAGGCATATAGGACCCTACATCCTCCGGACCTTAATCCAACACCTAGGGCTATAGTGACTCGTAGGGCAGCCGCCACAGTGCTAGCCCTCCAGTGGTACCAACACCAGTATCAACAGTTGTAACCCTCCCAAGGACCTCAGCCTTACAGCCAAGTATTAGTGATGCTAAAAGGGATAAAACACCTTATAGCATCAAAGGGGGGAATGTGGCAGAAAAAGAAACTGCTCTCTGTAACACTTGCAAGTTTTGTCGGGACAAAAGCTGAGTAAAAGTTATTTTTAGGTAAGTAGCAGGCTAGCGGGGTTGCTAGGTAACGATATCTCAAGGTCACTAACCTTGCCCCTGCTTCTGAATGCTTGCTTTCAGCAGCTGGTCCCCCTCCCTTTCTGCCTGTGTAACTGGTATATAAAAAGGACCCCTAACCCAGCCTTTTCAGCTCAGGATTTGGGAATTGACTCCCTTGAGCCCTGTTCGCGTAATAAAATTTGTGCTTCATTATCTCCCCGTGTGTGGGTGGATTTTCCACAACATGTTGACTCCAGTTTTCTCCTGTTTATATTTTCAACCCTTTCACAGGGTGCCGATTGTTTTCTTTGAGAGAAAATGGAAGTGACATGAGCCAGTGCGGTTCAGTGTTTACTCTGCCGTCTCTTCCCAGGGCCCACCTGCCCAACGGCAGGCCTGGCCACAGCCACCTGCACAAACAGCTTTCACTGCCTTCAGTTCATCAGAACCCTGCCATTGTCAAAAACCTTTAAGTGTTTGTACAGTTGTAAGGGGTCATGGCCCCCATATATACCTCTGTTTATTTTATGTGCTGTTTTAAACCAATTTTATTAAAGAAGTCCACATTTTTTTTTCACAATATTCCTCTTCGGATATATTTTCTCCCCTCTTTTCTCTCTCTCTCTCTCTCTCTCTCTCTCTCTCTCTCTCTCTCTCTCTCACACACACACACACACACACACACACACACACACACAAACTATCTTTCAGGGTTTTGTAGCTATATAGTCAGAATTTCCCTTCTAAGAACCTGTATTTCTTCTGTTACTCTGTTCTGTGTTAGTGTATTTGTTTTCTAAAAATGTCTACATTTTCTGTGAATTTGAGTTGAAATATTCTCTCCCCAAACCGGGCTACCTGTCTGGCTTCACTCTGTCTGCCCTTCTGTTGGACTCCCCAACATGGACCAGCAGGGCGTTTTTGCACGGCCCCATCAGCTCCAAGCACCCTCTACCCGATTCTGCACAGAAACAAGCCGTTTCCTGCCTCTGGGTGTGAGCACCTTCCCTGCGCTCACCTTCCTGATGACAGCAGCATCCCCATTGAGCCTGCTCCCTGTGAGCTCCTGTTTTCATGTCAGGTTGGTTTAGAGATGAAGGCCCTACAGTTTTGCTTGCCCCCTTCTACTATTTCTCATGGATCACATTTACAATGAGTGTGGATGTGGGAGGTTTTCAGTTCTCTTAAGTCTTAGACTACTTCCACAAATTTCAGTTTGCTACATATTATCAGAACTATGGTAAATTCAGTCTTGTTGAAGAAAAACCCAAATGTGTCACATCAAAATGCAAAAATATAAATTCACAACTATCTCTCAACAGGGAAGATTCCTTAGGTCTCCTGCTTTCATAATTCATGACTAAAATGAAGATATATGACAATTAAAATTTCAACAAGAATGTATAAATGCTGACATCCCTAAATATGCTACCAAGCTCTGTGTGCATGTCTCTATTGTAGTGTTTATCGGAGTCTCCCTTTTATTTGAATCATTTATACAAGAATCACTTACCTACTATACTGAGCCCCTCGAGGCCCATGGAGGGAACACAGGGATGTATACAGAAAGCAGCAAGTAAACACTCAGTACATGGAACTGAACTTTGGACTCTACGTAAAATCAGTGGGACACAAAGGAATACCCTGTCTGCAGGCACTTTAACATCATCATCTGCACAGAAACACCTAACATATTAAATATGCATTACTTTAGGCTACTAATTAAAAGACCCTTAAAGCCTTCTGTTCAGAAATGCTTTGAACATGTCCTTTAAAGCCCAGACTGCCTTTTCTGTGTATTACAATTCGGGCAGGTCTGCCTGGTAGTTAATTGGCATGCAAGGTGAGGTATCAGTTCCTGTCTGATGATCCTATGCTAAAAAATGAAGAGCAGGAAACATGCCCATTTTCTTGAGTGTGTACACCAAAAGATACCTTAAAGTACTTCATACAAAATGAAGGATCCAAGGGAAGAATCTACTACACAAGGAGCTGCACAAGCACATTTTTCAGGATGGACACTCATCAGAACGCACATGATCCCTTTCTGAAGCAGCATCACCTGGGGCGCTGGGCATCCCAGAACACAGCCCTTTCGCCCAATGGAACAGACCCTGCAGTTCAGGAGGATGTTTTAGATGCTGTCCACTCTTCCCCACTGTCGTCCGGGCTCTCCGAGATTTTTCTCCAGTGACAGCAGTCCCCCCAGGTCCCTGTACTTACTTCAGCAGAGAATAAAATGATCCCTGTATATCACTTTGATAAGTTTGTAAAGCACATTGTTGTCTTTGGGATAGAAGCTGCTGAAGAAAGATGCCTTCATTACAGTTTATAAAACCATTTCTCAAATGTGCCTCTTCAGCCTTAAGAGTCAAGTTTGAAAACAGAAGCCTTATCCAAAGAATCACTGTCACAGAAAGACATTCTCCCCATAATTGGAGGCATGCTTTAGTGTGTTACATTAGACTCCTCAGGTATTAAATCTATATCCTAAGACCATTTTAATTGGCTATAAAAAGGACAATTGAAAACACAATACTTGATCATGGCACATACAATACTAGTGCTGTAACCGCCAAATTACGCCACTTTGCAGAAAACATTCAGGCCTGAGCACTGCTAAAACTGTCCCAGGGTTACATTTCACCATCCAATTTAAAAAAGCAACAGGATATCAAGGATTCAGTGAAAGTTTAGACCACAGCACATCATGCAAATTTCACATTTGCTTTCATCCACCATCCCTGATAAGGGTGGGAAAGGGAGGGGGAGAGAGACATCTTACATGTTTTCTAAGCCCTAACATTAGACTTGCCTGATGCCCACAGTGACACCTCTTGGTATAGTTGGATTTAATTATGTTACAATATAAATAATGAGTTAAACAAACTTTTAGAGTTGACAAATGAACTCAGGGACCACTTAGTAGCAGAGAGCACTGATGTCTAAGTGGAGCATGTAACCTCCACATACTGGTCTCTCATGAGCTGCAGATCGCAGGACAGTCGGGCCCTGTTCCCTCCACACCCTGGGAATCAGAATGCACTCTGCCTGCACCAGTTCTGACAGGGCTTCAAGAACTCCTTCGTTGTCGGACTTCCATACAGTTTGATTTTCTGGCACTTCTGGTTATTTTTTGTTTTTAAATTTATTGTCGTCCTTCTTTTGGTTGTGCGAGGAGGCAAAGTGTACCTACCTACACCTCCATCTTGGCCAGAAGTCAATCACTCATCTACTTTTAAGAAATATTTTTAACTAACAAAACAAACAAGCAAGCAAAATATAACCAAAGACATTGAAATTGAGAACAGGCTGACAGTGACCAGAGGGGAGAGGGGAGGGAATTTCAGGGGGAAAGGGTGAAGGGTTTACAGGAACAATTATGAGGGACACATGGACAACACAGCGGGTTGAAACAAGAGAAGGAGGTGAGGAGGGCTGGAGGGGAAAGACAAAAAACTGTACTTGAATAAAAAAAATGTTTAAAAAAAACATTTTTACCTAATGGGATTTTACACTTGAACCGGGGACCCTCGTGGTACAAGTACAGGTCAGCCTGCTCACATGCATGCATTCATTAATTTCATGGCTGTGTGAATTCCACTATGTGTTCAGGAGACCCAGAAAGGTTTTAGAGTTGAGCAGGAAATTTTAAGTTAGCTGGTTCAAATTTAGTTTCCTCCCTGTGTGACAGAGTTTTCCAGTCATGTCAATCCCTCATCTCTTGGATGAGTTTACTAAATAGTTAAGAAAACAAGACATACGTGTGAAAAGTGACCTATTAACACAAAGTGGCAGAGTCTTTGTTCAAAGGAGGGCTACAGGTAAGGAATGGGAGGACACAGCTTGGGAATGCGGCACCACCAGGCCTCAGGCCAGGCATAGGGTGCCCTGACAAGGCCTGGAAATCCCCATTAGCACCACCAGCTCAGGCAAAAAAAAGATGGAGATTCCAAGTTTGAGGTGGAAGGAGGGTGAATAAACATCAAGCCTGGAGAATCTCCCTGACCTTGAAGCCCACCTTGTGTCCAGAAGGCTGACAGTGGAAAGGACACTGGTGGCCCAGGTACTGTCACAAAGCAGTGATCCTGTGTTGAGCAGGTGCCTATGACAGGTGTGTGGCAGGTAACTTCAGGGAGGTAAGGGAGCGGTTGTAGGAAAATCATGGAACCAGTGGGAAGAGCAAGCATGTGTGACATGGGCAGCGACCCCTGCACAGTGGACAGGGAGGCGAGTGCGCACCGGTGTGAGACAATAGGAGTGACACAGGAGCAGTTGGGCAGCAGGTGAGCTTTCCCTCCAAAGAGCCAGGTGTTTTGGAGCCATAGTCCCCCAGCCAAGGGAGGTCCACAGAGGCCTCATGTCCTTGGGGCCCTGTCAGACCTTCTCTGACCTCCAGAGGAACCCTCCTTATAGGACAGGGAAGGGTGTACCTGTGACACATACCCCCAGGCTTGGAAAGGACAGCCCAGCAGTGCCCTCAGGGCCAGAGAAAGAAGACTGAAGGGGAGAGCACCATTGTGGTCCACCTGTGTTTCCCTTGGGCTCTGGACACATCCTGGGCTCTGTCTCCAGGAACCAGGGAGCTGGTGGGTGTCTGCTGCCTTGGACTGCTTCCGCTACCCCAGGATGGAGTGCCGCACAGACTTCCTCCCAGGGTGGCTCAAGAAGAGCCTTCCCATCTCCACTCCAGGCCACAGGGCCCCTCCTATCACTGAGCCCCTCACCCAGACCTTCTCCGAGTCTTCACCCAGTCCCCAAAGCATGTGTACACACACCCCTCTCCCAGCTGGGTATCCGCCATACCCACTCAAGGCCCACACAGACCCAGTGCCCACACACCATGCAGAGGCAGGTCCTCCAGAGGTGTACTGGTGGGAGGTTACCTGTGACCTGGGCACTCCCACACTCGAGACCCACGCTGAGATCCCAGCCTGAGGCCCTCCTGGTGTCCTTCACAGGCTGAGCCCTCTCCCATCCCACAGCCCTGGCCCCTCTCAGAGCTGGAATCCATCCTCAGGGATGGTTCAAATTTAGTTTCCTCCCTATGTGACAGAGGGTTCCAGTCATGTCAACCCCTCATCTCTTGGATGAGTTTACTAAATAGTTAAGAAAATAAGACATGCTCAGCAGAGCCCCACACACCACCACTCTTATCCCAACCACCACTGGGGCTGGCCCACCGACATCGAGTCATTCCTTTGCCCCCATTACTCTCCGGACCTTATGCTGTGGATTCCCATGCCCAGCCCCTCCCAGCTCCCATAAATCACTGCCAAACTGTCCAGCCATGCCTAGCCCCTCAGGAGCTAGGGACTCCAACTTACCCTCAGCTCAACAAACTCTCACTGTGTCTCCTGGGCAAAGAGGAGCAGGAAGCACTGACCAGGAGGGGTCTGTACCATCCCCCGCTGCCCTACGACCATGAAGGCACCCCAGGCCAGGACCTACTCCAGAACCCTCCAGGAGCCCACCATCCCACCCCAACACCTGTCTCTCACACACAGGTGCACACAGTGGACACAGCACTCTAGGGTCTTGCCTCCAGGCATGAGTACGGAGCTGAGGGCCTAGCACAGGGCACACCAGTGTGTACCGCTTGAGACACACGTGCACATACTTGATGCACTGTGTGTGTACTACTCTACTCAAGTAAACCCCAGGTCTTGAGCCTTTACGTCCCACCCGTGGTTCCTTTATTGGACTTGCAAGCCAATGGGGGGTGGGTTCCTAAGTCTACACCTTAAAGGGCAGGGCAGGGTCTGCCTATGGTACCAACCACATGCCAGGCACTGGGGAGACCCAGGCAGACCCTGGCCTGGAGAGCACACCATCTAGTGAGGAGATGGACCTCAAGAAAATAAGTACTTTTATTCTGACACATGAAAGCACAGCAGTGATTATAGGCACAGTTAGAAGTGTCACCAGGTACTGACATCAGGGGAGACATTCTAGGGGCAGGGGGATTTGGCACCCAGAGTTAGAGGATCATGGGAAATCTATCTGGCTTGGAAGCAGCTGAGACAGCTCCCTCAGTCTCAACCCCTAAAATGGACTAGAAAATGCTGCTTTTGGAAAGTGAGCCTGGATAGCAGAGATCCAAAATTCTGGTAGTTTGGTGAAGTGTAATAACTGGGAGCCTGGCTTACTTGCGTAACTGAGACCTGAAGGATCTGACCAGGAAATAAAGCACTAGGCAGGGAGTGGGCCAAGCAGAGGGAACTGCATGTGCAAAGGCTCTGTGGTCAGAGGGATAGTGGCAGTCAGCAGTCCTGACAGAAGGCAATACGGGCCCTGGAGCTCAGAGAGAAAGGGTGACGTGTGGCCAGAGATATGCACCCTGCCCGCAGGGTCATGCATTCCCTTGCCTCTGACTTTTGACAAAGTATGGCACATGAACACAGCCCCGCTGGCTGGGGAGGCATGGTGACCAGGGTGGAGCAGGAAGATCCAAGGCCACCTCCACAGCAGACACAAGGGAAAAAAGAAGGGCTGAATTAGCAGCAAAGAGAACCAAGAGCAAAGCAGCTTTGGCACCAGAAGCAAAAAAGAGGGCAACCAGAAAAAACCTGTGATAACTGGCTACAGAGCAAAGCAGCCCTGCTTTAAAAAGAGAAAGCCAAAAACAGGTTCCCACTCCTGGGATCTCCTCCTCAAAGAAACCACCCTGATCCTGCTGAAGTTCCCTTCTCCCGAAACACACATTTCTCCCACCCCAGAACGACCTCTGCGTTCAACACTCCTGACAATCACCAATACTCCCGGTACTTGCTTCATCAGCCCACCAGGGGGCCTCCGAGCTCCAGGCCTGAGCTCAACTGAACCACACTGGCACTACTTCCCCTCCCATTCATCCCGAAGAGCACTCCCCACAACCTTCTGGTTCCTTTCGCCTGACTCCCAAGAGGGATGGTCCTACAACCAGAGACCCTACATCTAACAGCGGGGGAAAGAGACGGCAAGAGCAGTAGCCAAGAGAAGGTGCTTCAGGTTCCCACAGGAACAAATAGATTTAAGTCAATATTCCCGGAAAAGCACACTGTGATTCATCATGGTTTGGCCTCTTGCCCGCAGGGCCACCCACACAAGCAACTTCAACACAGGCTACCAGTGGGAAGTCCAGGCTTTCCAGATGCTGGTGCTGATGTGTCTTTCAAAGAAAAATTTAATCTACATCTCTTCCAGTCACACTTCATTAGGTCACCATTCGTAAAGCACCAACAAACAAAACCCCACACTATTATTCTAAATTTGAAAGGCAGACACGTATATCGGGATTTTAGAGATATTTATACAAAAATAGTCAAATTACGATGCTTTTACCACCTGAAAATATGACATACAAATGGACATTTGTGAGCTTCTTATAATTTTCCTAAAAATAACAATGGTGGGCCAAGTTTTAGAAGAAAACCATATTATTTTAAAGAAAATGAAAATATTCTCAAAGGAAAAACTTAATTTAAGTCAAATCACACGCGTTAGTCCTGGAGCCCGATAGTGCTTTCCTGCAGCAGAGGTGCTCCCTTGGCGGGAGCAGGGAGCCCCTTCATGGTCTCTCCTCCGAGACTTGCGGTTGGAATTCCATGAGTGAAGGAAGGCTCTTTTCCCGAGGCTGAAGGATGGGGGATGGGGTAGGACAAATCCCCAAGCCTGGAGCTAGGAATGGGGAAGTGGGGTGGGATCATGGCTGAAAACACCCATTGGAATCCAAGGGGCCAAATCCCGGGGACCACAATGGCCAAAGACAAGCCTCTTTTGCAGGCCCCACACCCTCCTGTGACCCCAGCCAAACAAGGCACACACTGGTGGGCAAGACACCTAACGAGACACGCAAACATGCACACCCTTACGCCAACTGCCGCCCACCAGTCCGCACCCTGCCTGAAGCGCTTTGGAAGGTCCCTGGGCCCTCAGGGGCAGGAAACTGGCTCCACCCAGCATACCCTGCCCCTCTACACCCACAACCGGTCTGGGTGCCTGCCCCTAAGGAGCTCATGGCAGGTACCGTGGGAGGGAAGGGAAGGGTTGTCTCGGAACAGAAAGGGGAGTTAGGGAGCGGCAAAGCCGGAAGGAAGCGGCTGGAGGTGGCACAGACGGTGAATAAATAGTAGCTTTGCCGTGGGGCCGGCCCCTCGGACAGCAGCTTGGTGGCATTTGGGGGGGGGGGGCGGGGGGGGGCGTCAGAGGCGGGGCAGCTGCGCTGCCATGACGCAAAGCTCCGACCAGGACCCGGGTCACCCGTCCCGCTTGCCCTCACACGCACTCACACACACAAACACACACTGCCCCAGGGTCAGGCTCCTGCCCCTGCTCAGAGTTCCGTGACATGCACAGCAGGTGAGGGAAGTGGCCCTGGCCGAAGGCGCCGCAGGTGGCAGCGCCGGCACAGCAAGTGGCCCTCCAGCGGGTAGCAGCGGCGTCCATCCTCCCCACTCAGCTGAAGCCCACAGTCCTAGGAAAGAACACAGCCCAACCCGTGTGAGTAGGCTTGGGGAACATACTGGTCACCTCAGTCCCGGGTGTGGGCAGATCAGCAGGGCTCTGTCCAACCTCCAGAGGACTGGGGCTTTTCCTCTTCCAGGGTCAGGGGTCAGGACCTCAGTATAGGACACAGGAAACTGGGTGCCTCTTAGAGGAGGGAGATGGTGACACAGCCTGGAGTCTTGGAGAGAGAGCTGGGCAGTACATGGGGGCTGGGCATAAAAATGAGATGACCCTGCTCTGGCTGGTGCGGCTCAGTGGATTGAGCACCAGCCTGCAAACCAAAGGGTCGCTGGTTCAATTCCCTGTTGGAGCTGGTGCCTGGGTTGCAGGCCAAGGGGCAAACTGTGGATGTTTCTCTCAAAATGTTGATGTTTCTCTACCCCTTTCTTCCTCCTTTCCACTTTCTCTAAAGATAAATAATAAAACCTTTTTAAAAAATGAGATGATCCTAACAAACCAGATTACATCTCCTAAGAAGCACAGAAAACTGGAAGAGACAACAAATAGCGTGAACCATGGAGGCTCCAATATAAAGAAGAAATGGAGATCTGAGCCAAGGAAATGTAAGGGGGAAATACGTGAGGAAAACCAGAAATGGACGGTCCTCAGGGCACAGCAACAGCCCACAAGGGGCTGGTCGGCACACAGAAAGCTGCTGAGAGGTCAGGGCCCTGACAACTGAGAAGCGTCTCCTGGATCCTGCCATGTGGGGCCCCTGGTGATCCTGGGAAGGAGAGGCTGTTAAATGCCTCACCCCAGTGGCCTTAAGAGATCATGGAAGAGAAGAACTGAGGACATCAAGTAAACAAGGAGTTTTGCTTTGCCTCCCTCATCTTACCACTTTACTAGTGTAGTATATGTTATGGGCTCATTTTTTTAACGAGTTATGTGACTGGCACGTGACCTCTCTAAAACTACTGCCAAGAAGCGCGAGGGGCAGTCATGGGAGGTGTGCTGGCAGAGAGCGTGGGATCGGGCCAGACCAAAGAACTTTCCCCTTCGTTTTGCCTCCCGCCCCAAGGAGGCCCCTTTGGTCACGCTCCCACTGCACCCAGGACCAAACTCCTGCCTCGAAGCTGTGATACTTGTTACCCGAAGGCCCTGAGACCAACACCTGCCCCGCCCCCCAGAAGTAACGGAGCTGGGCTGCTGCAGTGGAGCCTCTTGTTCCAAGCCACTCACATCTCCAGTGTCCTCCCTGTCCTGCCACAGCTTCCTGATGACCCTGCTACTAACTACCGCATGCCAAAGGGGACAAAAGAGACCCTAGTTCCCATCCAAGGGTCTAACAGTCCCGAGGCTCTCGGTGTGACCCAACCAGTGCTTGACTTGCTCCTGAACTCCATGATCAACCTTATCCTAGGGACTGTGCTTAGTGATCCCAAAGGGACACCACAGGCTCCAGGACAGCAGAACAGGGTGCCATTACTGGGAGAGGGGGACCGTGACCCTCTGTAGGCCAGGATCCTCCTTCCCTGTTCCACCAGCAGGATTCCTGTTCCCACTGGGCCATCTGCCCCACCTGGGCAACCTGGTTCCACATGGACCTTTGATGACTGAAGATTTCTGACTCCTGCTCCCTCCCTGGGCTCTAAAACCCAACTGCTCTCCTAGCTTTTTCTCCTACCTCCTCATTCACCCATTCTTGGCCTCCCCACATATTGCTCTGCCTCCACACATCCCTCCAAATGTTGCTGCTCTTCGGACCATTCTGAACCCCTCTTCTTCCACCCCAGCTCTCCCTGGAAGACCTGTCACTCCCGTGGCTTCAGCAGCCATCTACCAACCCAGGCCAGGCTCCTGCTTCAGGCCACCACAGTAACAAGGACTGGACTTCCCATTCTACCTTTAACAATGAAAAGCCAGGCAAAATATATCAAACAATGGATTCTCAGACCCCAGACCACAGGCAAGGCAGGTCGGTGATCTCTGAGAGAAGGGATAACTTAGTTCACCTAAATAGGTGAACTGTACAACTGCTCCAAGTTATTACCAGGAGAGATTTTCCAGGCAGGCCAAGGCTATAGAAACCACAGGGAAGAAGATCAGAAAGGACAGTTATATATGTCAATGACTCCCACATACTTGTACCTGGAGTCAAAGTCTGAACCCCAGGCCATCTAGCTGCCACCTGGGCACCTCTATTCAGGTGTCTCCAGCTGCCAAAGAGTATCTTATTCCCCCCTGTTGCCCTCACCTTTCTCCTGGGGTCCTCATGACACCTCCCAACCCCCAAACTCCCACATCCAGTCACTGACCAAATCCAGTTATTTTTACTACCTAACAATCACTCAATTCGACTTATTTCCCTGAGTCCAGGACCGGCCTCCTCAGGGAACCTCAGCCGCCTGCCCCCCTTCCTTCATTCATTCTCTGCACAGTGCTGAGTGCCCATTCTAAAATCTGTCGTGTCACCCTTTCTGGTCATTCTCCACTGCCCTCAGGGTAAGTCCACACTCCTTAGCCCGTGTGGCCTTTTGTCCCCAGCTCCTGCCAACCTCTCCACTGAAACCAAACAACACACCCATCTTCACACCTAAGCACAGTCTGCTTCACCTGCCTGAAAATGCCCTCCTCACTGCCTCCTTGGCTACCTCTCATTCATCTTTCAAATCTTAGCTTCAGTGTTACCTCCTCCAGAAAGCTCACCCTGATCTCCAAGGCCTCCTGTGTGCTCTGAAAACTCCCTGTGAAGCAACAATGATCTGTGTAGATAATGCCTGAAGACTTGGCTCTCCCACGGGAGCAGGACTGTATTCTATGTGATCTACAATAACCACCACCCCCCCCCACTGTAAATCACTAGTAAATATTTGACTGAATAGCAAACAGGCTGAGAGAACATATCTCGGGGACAGGGCTCATGGCGGGGGGAGGACAGGTGGAATGGGTGAGAAACCATGAGGAGGAGATGGGCCCACAGAACACCTAGAGAGGTGGGGACCTGTGTGAAGGGGCACTGTCCCAGCCTCTAGCCTTGCAGGGTGGGGTGGGAGGGCAGCAAACTCACCTCACAGTGGTAACATTCCACATGGTAGTCTCTGTCCATGGACACCACACGGATGGTTGTCTCACAGCCCTGGAGGAAGAGATGGGGTTCACACGCAATAAGCTGGGGTGAGAGGTGAACTGTAGGGGGGGGCACAAACCTACATCACGTGCTGGTCACGGTGGGCGTGCACTCCTGCTCGAGTCAGCACTGACACCTGGGTTTCCGTGCAGCCAGAACGGGCACCAGTAGATGCATGAGAATGGATGTGCCTGTGCCCAAGGCTGTAGCCACAAGCACACCCACATCTACAAGAGCCAGCACACCGGCGTAAACATGTGGGTACCTATTCTTTTCAGCTCTTTGGAGTCAAGAGACCACTGCCAATCCTGCTTCCCCAGCCTGGGACAGAACCAGCGTATGTGGAAGACCCAGCGCCTCGGAGGGCTGCCCTCCCTAAAGATGTCTCCTGCACGGACTGTCCCCTCATCCCTTTGGTTCCCCCACTAGCTCTGCCTGCAGAGGTACCAGACCCAGGAGCAGTTCCTCCATCCATGGGCAAAGGAGCCGAGGGCAGCCAAGCAGCAGGGGCCACCATGTCCCTCTAACTCTATGCACGGGCACAATGCACACCCCTTGGCCCTGAGGAATACAGGGCAGGAGTACCTGCTCAGCCCTCCCATGGGAGCCCAAGGACTGGGGCTGATCCAAGCAGGACCAGGCAGGGACTGGGCTGGGCCAGGGACCTTGCCATCACCTGGTGAGTGGTTCCTACCTGTGCAGGGAGGATAGGACGAGCACAGGAGGCGCATTTTGGTGCAAAGACCCTAGGAAAATAAAGAAAACCAGAAGCGGCCAGCTGAGTAATCAGAGGTCAAGGGCACAGGGCAGGCCCACCCCCAGGACAGCGCCCAAGCATCAGGCCCCCTTTCCTTCTGTGGACACCCTGGGGTGGGGGCAACTTCTGCCATGCTTTCTTGGCACCAGCCTTTTATCTGGCTCTCCAAGTCACCTCCACTTGATCACCTCCACCAGGATGGCTTCAGGCCCATTCAACTTTCTTCCTCACACTTCCTGCAAGATCCCTGCCCACTAATGTCCAGGTTTGGGCTGCCCTCTAACTGAGATGCCTGCAAAGCCTGACTCCATGCTGAGTACCAAGGATCTATGCCAGGTACTGACCCCATCCAAGGCAACAACATAGGACCAGAGCTCCAGGGCCTGAGCCTGGAGTCACAGCAAGGGAGAACAGAGTGGCTGCTCACATGGGGACTGGACGAGCAGAGACCCCAACCCCCATCCCACGCAGAAGAGGCCTGGCCCCCCCAAGCAGACCTTTAGATGCCAGGTGGGGCAGTAAGGGAAGTCCCTTCCACTGGGGGGGGAGCATGCAGGCAAAGGTGGCGAGAACAAAGAGATGGGTGGTGGCTGAACCACCTGAGAGAGGGGGCTCAAGACAGGGATCTGTGCCTTGTGCCTTGACCCAACCGCTGAGCACACAAGGGGAGGCCGGAAGCGAACAGATCAAGAACGAGAACACAGTCAAGCCAGGAAAATGTTTCCAGGGAAGGCAGAAGAAATGGTGGGAGTCACGCCTGCTCCGCACGCAGCTACTCACGTGTGATAGTCTCTGACGCAGTAGATGTTATTCTCCACATCCACGGTGAAGGGCACCCCATCCAGGCACTCGTTGCACACGGAGCACCGGAAGCAGCCTGGGTGATAGGACTTCCCAAGGGCCTGGAGGATCTGGGGGTGAGAGGCCCTGAAGGGTCAGTGCAGGTGGCAGGCTCAGTCAGCACAGCCCCCGGAACAAGCTTGGGCTCCAAGCCCCTGGCAGGTCTGAACAGATGAAAAGGGTGGGGGCCTGAGTTCACCCCTGCCAGAGAGGCCCCAGGAGGCTGGGGGAGGCTCTCACCATCTCCATGATGAGGTGTCCGCACACGCTGCACTTATCAGCCGTCTGCTGGAACCCGGAGTACTGGCAGGAGACACAGGGTCCAGGAGGTTACGTGACAAAGGGGCACTCACTGCCCAGCCAGCAGCTGGCTCCTGGCCTCAGGTGTGCATGGGAATCCAGAGGGACCCTGCCCCTTTGACTCACCAGGAAGTCCTCCTGGCAGTACACTTTCTCGCCCACATTGTAGAACGCCTTCCCACGAAGTCGTCTCCCTGCAAGGATGGGGGTCGAGAGGGGTCCCTGAGCTGCTGGAGACCAGGGATGGGTCCCTGCTGCCACTTCTCAGCACCCTCCTCCAACAGACGAGACTCGGGTTATGGATAATTTTGTAAATTTCCCTTTAATGCTCTTATTATCATTATACTAATTTTTAAATTTACTTTTCAATTACAACTGACATACAATATTCGTTTCGGGTGTACAACACAGTGATTAAATATTTAAATGACCTAGGAAGCGATCCCCCCAGTAAGTACAGTGCCCATCTGACATCATAAAATATCGTTGACTGTATTCCCTAAGCTGTATTTTCCATCTGCGACTCTTCTGTACTTCTTAATCCCTCCATCTTTTCCACCCAGCCTCCTCAACCCCCTCCCACACGGCAACCAGCAGTCTGTTGTCTGTGTTGATGAGTCTGTTTCTGTTTGGTTTGTTCTTTTTTCTTAATACCCCATATATATGTGAGATCACCTGTTGTCTTTTCTGGTTTATTTCACTTGGTATAATGCCCCCTAGATCCATCCATGTTGTCACAAATGGTAAGATTTCATTCTTTTTACAGCCAAGTATTTTAGTGTATATATGTACCACAGCTTCTTTATCCAACCATCTACTGACGGACACTTGGGCTGCTGTGTGTCTTGGCCATTGCAGATAATGCTGCATATAAAATGACCACAGAGATGCATGGATCTTGTTGAATTACTGTTTTTGGATTCTTTGGATAAATACTCAGAAGTGGAATCACTAGTTCATAAGGTAATTCTACTTTTAATTTTTTGAGGTAACTCCATACTGCTTTCCACAGTGGCTGCATTCCCACCAACAGTGCACGAGGGTTCCCTTCCCTCTGCATCCTCACCAGCTCTGGTGTGTTGATTTATTGACCTGCCATTCTGACAGGTGTGAGGTGGTATCTCACTGTGGTGTTAATTGGCACTTTCCCGATTATTAGTACTGTTGAGCATCTTTTCATATAGTAAGTAATAAAAATTAAATAGAACATGTTGTCAGCAGAATTATTTTAAGAGGTTGCCAAATATTTGAAGTATTTCAAAT
The DNA here is from genome assembly GCF_004126475.2 of Phyllostomus discolor. Classification (NCBI taxonomy): domain Eukaryota; kingdom Metazoa; phylum Chordata; class Mammalia; order Chiroptera; family Phyllostomidae; genus Phyllostomus; species Phyllostomus discolor. The sequence goes on from NC_040914.2 coordinate 3,021,633, forward strand.
GTATATTGATGTTCTAATTTTTTTTAAAAAATCACATTTACTTCAGTGAAACTGAGAACACTTTTCAGAATGAATTTCCTTACTCCATAAACATCAGAAATACAACTCTGACCAGGTGAAGGAGCCTAACAGGAAAGAGGCGTCCTTGTCAAAACAGCAGCCCCAACAGCTGTGAGAAGCATCCCCATGAGAGTCAGGAAGACTCAGCCCCTAACCAGCAACATGAGGGTGCCTCCTTCACCTGGTGAGGGGCATCCATGCAAACCCACAGCTGACACCAGGCACGATGGTGAAACAGTAAATGCTTCTCCACTTAGGGCTCAACACTGGCCACACATGGTGCAAAAATAAGACAAGGAGATATTTTTTTAATCGGGAAGGAAAAGTAAGACTATTTATTTTTAGAGAGGGGAAGACAGGGAGAAAAAGAGGGAGAGAAACATTAATGTGTGGTTGCCTCTCACATGCCCCCACAACTGGGGACCTGGCCCACAACCCAGCATGTGCCCTGACTGGGATCAAACCAGCAACCCTGCGGTTTGTAGGCCAGCACTCAAACCACTGAGCAACACCACCCAGGGCAAGTAATACTATTTTTAAACACAGATGACATGATTGTGTTATGTAGAAAATTATAATGAATCTTAAGAAAACTACTAGAATAGCCCTGGCTGGTGTAGCTCAGTGGATTGAGCTCTGGGCTACAAAGCAGAGGGTCTCTGGTTCAATTCCCAGTCAGGGCATATGCCTGGGTGGCAGGCCAGGTTCCCGGTGTGTGGAGCATGAGAGGCAACCACATGTTTCTCCCCCTCTCTTTCTCCCTCCCTTCCCCTCTGTCTAAAAATAAATAAGTAAAACCTTAAAAAACAAAAAATTAAAAAAAATAGTAGAATAAGTGAGTTTATCAAGGTTGTAGAATAGGTGAACAGCCTATGAAAACCCAACATATTTTTATACGCTAGCAACAAATGATTGGAAAACAAACTTATAATTTTTAAAACTGCCCTTATAATGGTATCCAAAAAAATCCATAAATACTAAGGGGTAAACTTAATGGAAGACATGTCTGACCTCACTCTGAAAAACCAAACTTTGCTGAGAGGAACTGTAAAGGACCTACATAAACAGAGAACACCACTGACGGAATACAGCTCTCCGCTGGGTTTCTCCCAGTTCTGCGCATTGTACAAACCAAGGGCTGGCACTTTCATTCTGGATTATCTTTCCATGGACATCTGTGGAGCAAACTGCTTAGAAGGCAGAGATATAGCATCTTCCTCTGAAGCAGAGGTCAGGTTTGTCTGCTGTCCAGGATAATAAAGATGTGCTCCTCCAGGGCAAGGGCCAGAGAGCTTTGCTGGCAGCCCTTTATAAAATACTGGAGTTCCCTAAGCTCAGGGGTCCTCAGCCCTGACACACGCCCTGTGTATCCAGCATCCACACAGGCCACCTCACGCCACCCCTGCGGAGCTCAGGAGGGCAGGCAGGATGCAAACAGGGCACACACGCAGCCTGTGGTGCTGAGTCTCTGCCTGGTCAGCTCACATCTTCAGTCAGCATCCGCACAAACGGTGGCAGCTGACTTGTCACAGACCCTGCACAGTTCCTGACAACCATCTTCATGGCTTCATATGTGCTGGTATCAATTCTCCTCAAATTGATCTATACATTCAATGCTGCCCAATCAAAATGCCAGCACTCATGGGTGGGGGGGTGGGGGGGAGATTGACATGCCAATTTTGAAATTTATATACAAATATAAAGAATAGCCCTGGTTGGTATGGCTCAATGGATTGAGTGCCGGCCTTTGAACCAAAGGGTCACTGGTTCAATTCCTAGTCAGGGCACATGCCTGGGTTGTGGGCCAGGTCCCTGGTAGGGGGCATATGAGAGGCAACCACACATTGATGTTTCTCTCCATCTCTTTCTCCCTCTCTTCCCCTCTCTCTGGAAATAAATAAAATCTTTAAAAAAAACCACACAGAATAACTAAAATATCTTGAAAAAGATCAACAAAATGTGAAGACTTACACTACCTCCTATTGTAAAATTTACAGTAATCAAGATAGTGTAATAATATTGGGACAAGGACAGACAAAAAGATCACTGGAACAGAACAGAGTCCAAAAGTAGACCCATAAATATTTCAGCAAACACACAAGTGGGAAAGCAAAATCTTTTTAGCACCTAGTGCTTCACAACTGAATAACCACATGGGAAAAAAAATAAAATTCAGCCCTGATCGGTGTGGCTCAGTTAGTTGGGCATCATCCTGCAAAGCAAAAGGTCACAGGTTAAATCCCTGGTCAGGGCACATGCCTGGGTTTCAGGTTCAACCCTTGGTCAGGGCACATACAAGAAGCAACCAATGGATGTTTTTCTCTCACATCAATGTTTCTCTCCCTCTCTTTCTCCCTGCCTCATCCCCTCTCTCTAAAATAAGAAGAAGAAGAAAACACTCAATTTCATACTTCACAACCACACATACAAATTAATGTGAAATGGGTTATCAACCTAAACATAAAAATGAGAAAGCCAAAGCTTCTGGAAGAAAACACAGGAAACTATCTTCATGACTTAAATGGAGACAAAAAACTTTTAAGTCATAAAAAATAGTAACTATAAAACAACAACATGAAAACAACTTGTACTCAGAGGATATATTTTTTTCCCTACAGCTAAGCAGTAAAGACAAATAACTCCCAATTTAAAAACTGAAGACTTGAACAGACTTCACAAAATATGATACAAATGACCAAGAAGCAGACAAAAAGATGCTCAACCTCATTAGTTCTCAGGGAAACACAAATTAAAATCACAATGAGATATTATGCCATACCTATGTAGAATGGCTAAAATTGAAAAGACTAAAATACCAATTGCTAGCTGACACATAGACTAACCCAACTCTTATATTTCCTAGTAGGAGTATAAAATGGTACAAGCCCTTTAGAAACAATTTGCCAGTTTCTTATGAAGTTAAACATACACTTAGCCCATGACCCAGAAATTCCACTTCTTGTAACTTACCCAAGAGAAATGAAAACATTTGTCCACAAGTGACCTGTACAAGAATGTTCATAGCACAATCTAGTATCTACCAAGAGTCCAATGGATAAATAAATTGTGATATATAAATGTGGTATATTCATACCATAGACTTCTACTGAGCAACAAAAAAGGAGTGAGCTACGACTCCTTTAGTCCATGCAATAACATGGGAAAAAAATTGATATGCTTAGCAAAAAAAAAAAACACCAAACAATACATACTACATGCTTGTATTTATATAAAGTTCTAGGGCTGACAAAACTAATCTACGGTGGTGGGAATGACACTGGTTATGTGGACTGACCGGGGAGCATACAGAGTAATTACAAAGAGCAAGAGAGAAGTTTCTAGGGTGTTTAAAATTTTCAGTCCCTGCCTAGTGTGGCTCAGTTTGTTGGAGAGTCATCCTGTGCCCTGAAAAATTGTGGGTTCAATTTCTGGTCAGGGCACATACCTAGGTTACAGGTTCGATCCCCAGTAGGGGCATGTACAGGAGGCAACCAATCGATGTTTCTCCGTGTCTCTCTCTGTGTCTCTGTGTGTGTGTGTGTCTCTCTCCATCTTTCCCTCTCTTCCTCCCTCCCTCCTCTCACCCCTTCTTCTCTCTCTAAAGGCAATGAAAAAATGTCCTCGGGAAAGATTAAAAAATATTTTTTCTGTATCTTTGTTAGAGTTACATAAAAATATATACGCTTATCCAAATCTTTTTACCATATACTTAGGATCTGTTTGCTGTACTATATATAAATTGCACTCAATTAAAAACAAAGATAAACCTAGAACATCTTGTGCCAGAGTAAAGAAGTGTTCAAAGAATGATGGGAACATGTCAAAGGGCACAGGAGCCAACTGGAAGGGACTTCCTCCAGCCAAGTTTGAGACAATTTGTACATGAAAAAGAATAATGGCTCTATTGCAATATATTGCATGAGTAAAAGTCCATGAGTATATAAGAATACTCATAAAAGAAAAAAATACATTTTCCTCCTTTAAAGTTTAAAACTTTCCTTAACAGAAAGCTTCCAAAGATTTCCTAGGAAAATGAACCTTCAACACAGACCTCGACGACGAACTCCCTCAGGCATACTGCCACAATCCAAAGTTACAAAACACGTGAGAAAACGAGGCATCATGACTAAGAGTAAACAATAAACCGCAGAAGTAGGACTTCAGAAGACATCAGAGACTGGGACTATCAGACACAGAATACAGAGCGTATGTGTTTAATAAGCTTACAAAATAAAAACTCACGTCTAAAACATGATGAGACTACAAAGATTTGTCCTCAGGGAGAGGACATTAAAAGAAATAACTATCAACAAAGATTAATTGGACTTCATTAAAGATGTGTTTTCATCAAAAGACTTCATTTTGAAAGTAATGTAGCAAGAATCAGTCAGGAAAAGAATTTACAGCCCTGATTGGTACGGCTCAGTGGATTGAGTGCTGGCCTGCAAACAAAAAGGTCGCCAGTTCGAGTCCCAGTTAGGGCACATGCCTAGGTTGTGGGCAGGGTCCCCAATGGGGGGCCCCTGAGAGGCAACCACACATTGATGTTTCTCTCCCTCTCTTTCTCGCTCCTTCTCTAAAGATAAATAAATAAAATCTTTAAAATAAAATTAAAAAGAATTTACAATATATATATCCAACACAGAACTTTATCCAAGATGTGTGAAGAATTCCTACAATAATGGAAAAATTAGTGTTTTTCTGCTATTGGAAAAACAGCTTCTCAGAATGATTTGACTTAACACTGGGCCTGTATCATACTTTAATAAAATAAAATGCTAAAATGTTTAGTGTAAACGAATGAAAGATGTCTGCTTTGGGGCAAAGCCTGAAAGGTCACCAGGAAAATCAAGAGTACAGATTTATTATGCTAGTTGAGTTATAGTTACTTTTCTCTTTTTGTAACTTTGTCTAGGTTAAATTACAACATTTACAGTTTATACTGTGTGCAAAATTCAGACAAAAAAGAATTGCATGGAAAAGAAATATTAGCCCCATATCCAAGCAGGGAAAAGGTACAGCACCTAGGCAGCCAGGAGACATCAGCACCCTACACGGCATGAAAGCTTCAAAGCCCTGCCCCAGAGAGGGAGCCTTTCTCTATGGCCAGCAAAAGGCTCCTCCCTGGCCCCACATATCTTCCCAGGGCCTTGGGCCTCTCAAACAGGCCAGGCCCAGGGAGAAAGGGGCCACAATTTAGCCTCCTCCACACTTCAGCCTAGGTCAGACCTGGGAGTCCATCTACCTGGGACTAAGGTGCAAAGCAGTTCATGGTGCCAGAGGGGCCATAAAGAGGTTACCTACCACAGGAGTCACAGGTGAAGCAGTCGGTGTGATACAGGCTCCCCATTGCCTGGCACGCTTGCCTTGCTCCATAGATGCCAAGCCCACACTTGATGCAAATGCCTATGGGCGGGAGAGGCAGGAGAGAGCAGTAGTCAGCACCATGACTGTGGGGTTGGAGAGACATGCATCCAACTCCCAGTCCTAATGCTGCCCACCCACCTGACCCTGGGCAAGTGAACTTCTCTAGGCCTCCAGCACACAGTTACTAATGGCTAACATAGGGACAATAAAAGGGTACCCACTATGTCAGGTTTGTTGCTGTTGTTGTTTAGCAAAGTACCTGGCACAGAGTCATCCTTACGATCAAAATCATTATGACCTATTTTTACCTAGAAAGTTATTCTGAACCCCTTCCCCCCATGACCTGCTCTTGGACTAAGGAAAAGTCCTTTCTTCTGTCTACGACCCAGAAGGAATGAAGACCACACAGGCACAGACAGGGCAGAGTCACTGACCTGCCCCAGCCACACTGTTCTCATCTGTACCCTAAGGTTCACTTATTCTCTTGTCAGTCAGCACATCGACAGCGATAGCCTAGCACACGCCCTGCACACTTAAGTGCGGGAGAGTCTACAATGCACCAATCAAGTTCCCACCCTCAGGGGCTTGTATTCCAGTGGAGGGAGACAGAAAACACATAGCACCTCAGGAGGAAGCAAGTGCTATGGAAGAAAATAAAGCTGATTAAAAACATGTCTGAGTATGTGATTTTTAAGCAGGGCATCTGGGATTGCTAGGTGGAATCAGAGACCACCCCTAGTAGCATAGGGTGGGGTGCCCAGCAGGCAGGGGAGGGGTGGTAAGGAGAGGGGTAACAAGGAATGCCAGGGCAAAATTTGGTACTGGCCCTAGAGGACTCCCTGACCCATAGGTGGCCAGGTCACACATCAGAAATGCCCTTCTCAGAGCTACCCAGGGGGTCCCACTCCACCTGCCTGGTAGACCTGAACCTGGCTGCTCTAGGGCCTGCTACCCTCACCGTCTCCCTCCTGCTTTCTACCAGATCTCTCTCCTTAACATTTAACCGTGGTCAAGCCTCTTCCATCTTAAAAAGTCCTTCTCCCTCCATCAGCCACCTCGTTTCCCTCCTTCCCTCAGTCAAGAAAGCAAGCATAGTCCGCACTTGGCCATCTCCTAACTGCAAATCCATGATTTGCCGTTTGGATATTGCTACAAGGGGTCCTCTCCTCTTTGGTTTCCAGGACATGACCTGCACCTGGTTCCTTACCCTTCCCAGATCGGGTTTTCTCCTACTCTGTCTTGGGTCACCCATGACTGTTCTCCCAGGGCTTAGGAGGACCAGATCATTTGCTCTCAAACCCAGGCAGGAAGGTAGAGGTGGCTGGTGGTGACCCAGGTGAATGGAGAAGACAGTCATGACCGCCAGAAGTCGCAGGCATGCCTCCGCGGCACTAACAGCCACAGAGGTGTCAAACTCACTTTCACCAGGGGCCACATCAGCCTTGAGGTTGCCTTCAAAGGGCTGAGTGTAATTTTAGGACTGTACAAATGTAACTGCTCCTTAACTACAAGCAAGGAGCTCAGCACTGCCACCAAGTAAAAACAAAGTGCCAGGCTGGATAAAACAAAGTAGACGGCAGGATTGGGCCCTGAGGCCTTGTGTTTGCCACCTGTGAGCTACAGGGTGGGAATGCAGGCCCAGCACTGCTAAAGATTCTGATTTTTCAAAAAAAGTTAAATACCTAGATTTGTATGTGAAATCTTTCCATATGAAGTTAATCACTAACTTAAATGTTTTGAAAAGGCAGAAGCCAAACACACCATATCTGCATGTCTCCCTGGGCAGCCCCAGCCCCTCTCAACTGCCCCCTGCAGAGGGCTCTACCAGCCAGGACCTCTCTCCTGAGTCACTGCTCCACCCCCCAGAGGGCCCCCAGACCTCTCCAGGGTCCCCACAAAACTGCTCTTGCCTCTGGATTCCTGCTCAGGAAATGGCACTTTTGGGTAGCTAGGTTTTAGGGAGCAACCAGGTCTACCTCTCTCACCTCCAACTCTGAATCTAGGCTCCTGTTCACTCATCTTGACTCTGTTCCCTCCTCACACTCCCACTAGCCTGACTGACCATCACCAGTTCTTATCCCAATGGTTACTTCAATAGCCTCCTCATGGTGTCCCAGCCTGGCCCCAATAATGCATCCCAAAGATTGCAGCCAGACTTATCTTTCTAAAATGAAAACAATCCACTCCCACACCTACACTCTTGTCTTTCTGTTTTGAAAAGCCTGACCTAAGCCCTGGCTGGCGTAGCTCAGTGGATTGAGCGCGGGCTGAGAACCAAAGTGTCGCAGGTTCGATTCCCAGTCAGGGTACATGCCTGGGTTGCAGGCCATGACCCCCAGCAACTGCACATTGATGTTTCTCTCTCTCTCTCTCTCTCCCTCTCTCTCTCTCTCTCTCCCCCTCCCTTCCCTCTCTAAAAATAAATAAATAAAATTTAAAAAAAAAAAAGAAAAGCCTGACCTAGTCACTTCTCTAAGTAGACTACGTGGTGGGGAAAAAAAAAAAGAGAGAGAGAGAAGTCCGCTGCCAGTGGGACACAGGACAGGAAGACAGGCTATAATCTTGCATCATTAGGTTTTTGGTTCTCTTTGATGTTTACCTAAAAATGTGCCTGCATCACTTTGACAAAAATACACTGAAGAACGAAAACAAAAAGCGCGAGGCACTTCAGAAATTCAGGGAGCAGAGTGTTACAAGGAGAGCTGACTCCACCTGGAGGACGCAGCAGTGAGGGCCAGACCAGCAAGGCCTGGCAAACGCCTGCTGGGGCTGGGGCAACACCAGGGTCCTGTGCGAGAGCTGGGGCAGCCAGGGAGGGGAGACCAGAGGTGGATAAGCAAAGGTGATACCCGCCAGATACCCTGATGAGAAGATGAGATGAAGGGCCAAGCAGACCTTGTGGCCGTGCAGCTTTAAGGTGTTCTTTGTGGGTTGTTTTTGTTTTTTTTTAAATGAAAGATCCTTGTCCATACTTATAACCAAAGGACAAGGGCAGTGGAAAGAAGGAAGCTGAAGGTGTGGTTGGAGACAGAAGGACCCTTGTCCTCAGATCTGGATGTGGACTGAGAACCCATGGGGAAAAGAACAGGAAGCCACTGGGGAAGACAGCTGCTGACCTCAACTTTCTCAGACAAGTACAAAAGGCAGGGCTGGAGGACAGAGGAATGTTGCTGGAGGAACACAAGAGGGAACTGACCAAGGCTTGGGGTGATGGACGGCACCCAGAAGAACAGAAGACCATCACCCCAGCCCCTGGTGTGCAGCAGAACTACGGGCTGCAGCACTGACTTGGAGTTGAGTTCAGCGATGAGAGGAATCAGAGGTACTAGTGAGACAGAGGCCACGGTCAGAACTGAAGACTACAGAAGGGCAGCCAAAACAGGGTATGGCTCTGGGAGTCAGTGGCTGAGGAGAAGGCAGAGAGGTCACCAAACTTAAAGAGGTTCCAGAAACCTGAGGCTGCTGGCTGGCTAATGGCAATGGAACTTGGTGAGGAGAGATGGGAAAGTTCCCAAGACACCAATGAATGGCAGAGGGACCAGGAAGGAAGTCAGCTGGTGCCAGAGTCAAGGAGGAAGGAATAGCAGAGAGGGGAAGACACCCACCCTGAGAATGAGGTTTGGTACAAATCATTTGGGCTCAGGTTACCTGCAGACTTCCTTGTGTAAAATGTATTATTCAGGTTGAATCGCATGAAATTGCCACTTTTATAGTTCTAAAATGTAAAATATCAGCCACTGAAGCAAATAGTTGACTGTATTTTTAAAATCAGAAAACTGTTACCTAAATCTAGCTTCTCTTGAAAACAAACAAAGATCTGTCATCACTCACCTCCCCCTTCCACTGCTTCAGTGGGCTGGAACTAAGCAGCAGCTCCCTTTACTAGAAAGGCTGACCCACTCCCTCCCCACTGTGGTCTTGTGCATTGAGCCCCTTCACTTCTCCCATTACCTGCCTGGGTCTGGCCACTTAATCTTCACACAAAGATTCATTCGGAGCTGCAGAAGCCCACAGAACACACCCCCACCAGGTTCTGTGGTAGGTGGGGGCAGGAAAATGCACAGCCTTTTGTGCACAGAGCAATGAAAAGTCTTTCTCTTCAGAAGACAGCTTTTGCTCCTGCACCAGCCAGGCACAAGAGGCAGCAACTTCCTAACTCATCACCCTGCTTCTAGGCGAAGCCACAGCAGTCACACCAGACATTCTCATCATATTGCTCCCAGATGAGCCTGAAACCCTTCTGCATCTCCCCTTCCGAAAGCAGCCCCATACACTCC